>NW_026099573.1:44831008-44880280 GCF_025091365.1 Daktulosphaira vitifoliae
ACTATATTAAAAATATTATTAATTTAAAAAAACTAAAAAATATTAAAAATATTAAACTCAAAAGCCACAAAAAAATTAATGAAAAGTCGCGGATACGTATTTCGGAAACAATGTTACCATTATCAACGCTAAACACATACTGACACCCCGACTAGAAAAAACTCCCTTATATACCCCTAGTGACCTTATCACCTAGTGACGTTATCACTAAGTAATATTATCACATTTTGCCAGTTTACACAAGTTTAATAATGAATTTTTCAGTGGGCCAAGATCCCAATTAATTAAATTGTTTTTATTTTTAAACATTTCTATTGCTTCTCTGATATTAAGTTCTTTGTAATTATTTACGTTTTTAATTAGTTTTATGGTTTTAATAGAGTGATTATGTGTCAATAAATGTTCGGCCACTGGAGATTTCTCAATTTCTTGATTTTTAATATTTCTTAAGTGCTCTTTAAACCTGACCCCTATATTTCTTTTTGTTTGTCCTACGTAACATTTATTACAACTTTCACATTGTATTTTATAAATGCCTGATTTCCCCCCTTCATCTACCTTATCTTTAGGGTTACCTAATAAATCTCTTAAATTATTACTCTTAGATGTTACCAAAGTAATACCAAAATTCTTAAATATTTTAGTTAATCCATTTGAGATGCCCGGATAAAATAAAATTGGTGATCTAATTACTTTTTGTTCCCCCTCGCTGGAGAGTGTACTAGCTGCCCTCCTTTCTTTTTTCCACTTTTGTTTTCGGACTAATTTCAAAATTATGTTTTCGTTATACCCATTAAATTTAGCTATTTCTTTTATAACCACCAATTCTTTATCATAATCTATTTTATTCATCGGAATATTAATTAATCTGTAAACCATACTATTAAAAGCTGACAATTTGTGTTGCCAGGTGTGGTTCGATGTGTTCGGAATGTATCTGAACGTGTGTGTGTTTTTCCGATAAATTTCAAAATTTAGTTCCCCCTCTGTTCTTTTAACTAATAAATCCAAAAAAGGCAATTTTCCCTCTATTTCTTGTTCATATGTAAATTTAATCGATGGGTAAAAAGAATTTAAATGTTGTATGAAAACCCCCATATTAAAATCAGTTAGTTCATTATTAGTTACCTGGACTATTAACGTTAATTTTTTTCTGGACAGCTCTTAAATAATTTTTTGAGTTAAAAGCTATTACAGCTGCTTCAACCCTAGTACCATAATTATTTTTCTGAGTAAAATTAATTCTTTTACCACCAACATGCTTATTAATTAAGCTATTCAATTGTTCACATGGATTATTATCTACATTCTCAATTAGACTATCAGCATTAACAGACAGTCTATACAATATATTTTTCATTTGGGACATCATTCCTGCTTTTTCTGCGTCTGGTACTAGATTCATCTCCCCAGCTTTAGATCCAGAACAAAAATACTCCGCGCATTTGTCGTGTTATCCAAGTCTGTGGTATAAACTATTTTCTATATCTTTTCTAAGTTCTGAAACAAATAAAATAAATTCCGTTTAACAATAATAAATTATCCAATAATTAAAAAAAACATATAGTTGACGGCAAAACAGTTGTTTCTTAAATACCTGTTATTTGATGCTGAACAGGTAAATTAGTGTTCAAATGATGTTCCATGGCTTTTGTTACATCAGAACGGAAACGCAAAATATTGTTAGATATACATTTTCGAACATTGATGGGATAATCTGCTCTTTTTGTTAAAGCCATCATTTTGGTGCAGTAATTTCTTAATAAGTGATTCCGACATTCAATTTTTTTTATTTGAAAATTACTACCGTATGGCAATACTTCATTAATTTTTTTTGTGACACTGCTATCACCATCTCCTATATTAATTAAATAACAACCCGTAAAAATAGACTGCTTAAATTAGTAATCTAGAATTATTTATACACTTTACCAATTAACTTATTATATTTTAAGCCATGCATATTTACACTTTGTAAAAAACCCTCAACAATAGCATCAGACTCCATTGAAGTTGAAGATTTACTCCAGTTTAAAAAGCATAAATGGCTAGGTGCTGCTTCTTTTTTTGTTCTAGCTCTTTGGCAAACACAACAATATCTATTTCTTATACCAATAAATAAGACTTTTTTGGTTTGCAAGCCAATAATTGCAGCCTACAATAAATTTGTTTAAAATTAAGTCTAAAATTTAAAATTCAGAACATTTTATGATCTTTAACAAATAAAAATATTAAATAAATCCTACAGCTCCTGAAAAGGCGTTTAATTTTGTTTTGTAACTTCTTTTGGACCATTGGCCATCTGCAATAACTGTGCATAATGGTACTCCTTTGTCATCAACATTTCCTCTCTCTAGCGCTATCCTTCTTTCTTCTTCACCGGCACTTTTCATTTCTTCTATTGCAGAATTATTAACAGAATCACTTACGTTATTCAAAATTTTTATGTATGATGTTGATGATAAAGCGGGTATTTCTGCTGAAGCACTAAACTCGCTAAGTTGTGTGTATCCTATACCTACACATAACAGCATGGTCAAATTATTTAAGCTGACAATTTTGATCAAATAGTTAGGAAAAAATTCAATTTTTGTAAATTTAAAAAAATGTGTAATAAAATTAAACGTACCAATCGCTAATGTACCATTTACAATGGCTTGGTTAATTTCTAAATATTTATTTTCGTTTTGGTTTTCAGAAGTAAATGATGACGTAGTACCACACATTTTACACTTGAAGTAAAATACAGAGTTATAACCTTTACGAATTTCGTTTTTGAATTCCATATCTAAAAATGAGCAGTCGAACTTACCATGTTTACTATTTTGTATTTGCTTGAATAAATGCTTGATGTCAACAATTCTCCGACCTTCGAGACAACTAATAATTTTACATAACACCAGTAATTAATTTGCAGCTTTTTTAAAACGATGAATATTTAAAAATAACATTCGAACTTACTTAGTAGTGGCTGTATCATTATAATTACAATTTTCATTTTCAAGTGATAGAATATGATTATTAATTTCCGAAATATTCAGATCAGAAATGTTACTCAATGCTTGTTGAGGATTGTCATCAAAAATAATTTTATGCGGTGTATTACACTCTCGCAGAACAGGATTATTTGCAGTTAAATCCGAGTCATAATTTATTTCTCTAAAATTATAATCATTACTGAAGTATCAAAACGTAGACGCAATATATATTTTTGATACTTACATTTTCTTTTGTCTCATATTTCTCATTTTTTGAGTCATTTTTCGTTTGCTACTTTTTAAAACGCGGGTTTTTGTTTTGTACGGGGACATAATCACAACAATTAAAAAAAAGTAATAACAACACAATACAAATTAAAAACTATTTCAAAAATATTTACGTAATAACAACAGTCAAAAATTCATATAATAATCAAATAATCGCTTGCATCAGGTTATAAGAACCTTCTGAACACTAATGATGAAAAAGTCTAAGTTAGAGTCTATTTCTTACATTCAAAAAAAACTTACTCATAAAGATGATTTTATCATTTTTATTAGTTCAGGAAACGTAAATTGATGGAAGTAGGGAAGTTCTTATATTTTGGTAATATATATTATTTTTGGTATAAATAGGCCAATAATATCTGGTTGCTTAAATAATTATCGTCATTGGATTAAAATAATTCAAATGTTTATTATTTGGCTAAATAATTTATTTTTTTATATATATTTATATACACGTTATATTTCATTATTTGTATATTAAATACTAGGTTGGCAAGATATACTCGTAAAATTTTATTGTTAATTTTTTAAAGTAGAACAATAGTCAAGCAAAATTTTGTATTTATAATTTTTTAAATAAATATTTTAATACATTTTCAAATCTTCAACTTTGAATCGGATAGAAAAATACAGTTGTTCTGGACGGAGATGGCTTTTAGGGGGGCTAAGGGGCTGTTAAGAAACATTGCGACAATGAACGTTTTAACAGTCATTATAACTTTAAAAGCTCTTTAAAAGCGGACGGGCAACCGCGAATAAGTCTTTGGCAGCTAAAAAACCAGTATCCAAAAAATCAGAGCTTTTATATAAAATAAAAATTATCGAAATCAAAGCACGAAAAGTGCTATCACTGAAAACGGGCATTTGCCATGTCTCTGCTCTACCAGTAGTAACATTTTTATTCACCTTGATATTTTCGATAGCAAGAATCGATAATTGTAAAATCAAATGATGCTTTACAGTTTTATATGAATAAAAACTCCTAAATTTCCTAGAATTGAAACAGCCACTTTAATAAGTCATTAAGATAAGGCCGCGTCAATGACGATAATTTTACGCTAGTGGTATGTTTGTCCGCTCGACCAAAAAGCGTTGTTTTTTACAATTATTTTGCATTTTTACATAAACTTATAAATCATTTAATCTTGTTAGTATTCATCTTAGAGTTTTGAAATTTTGAGGAGGCAAAGAATATAACATTTAGAAATGTTTGTAATGAGCTTTTTAAGATATCACTATTCAGCAATGATTTATTGCAGTTTAAAAAAAAAAAAAAATTGATTTTTTAAAAAATTAATTACACTCAAACTAAAAGTCCCCCCCAAAAAAGCCTATTACAATCATTTCGAAATAATGTTTTTTAAATATCCTCAAAATATCAAATTTCTACGATCACTTTAAACCGTATAATATGAATTATACTTTTGATCATTTTCAAGCCTAAAATTATGGCGGTGTAGCGTCCTCTTAAGTATTTTTCAGGGAAATTTTTTTTTTACATTCATAATTATAATTATTATCTAGTTATATTATATATTAATTATAATAGTTATTAATAAATATCTAAATAGTCATTATTAAAAATACTATTATCTAATAGTGTATTATTATCCAAATAGTTGTATACTATTGTATATAATCTATAACGACGACTATCTACAGTACGACTATTTATAGATAATAAGTAAAATAAAAAAAAAAATTATATCACACGTGTTCATTTGAATTGTATCTATTTATATTACGTGTACATTTTCGTTTCAAAGTTGAATGACATCTCCGATTCGTTATTTCAAATATTCAGTCGAGATGGAAGAAAATTCGTTTCCGAGTCGGATCTAACGAAAAATTTCGATCTGCTGAAATTAACACCCAAATTGAACGTGAAAAAAATCATGTCGTCGTTTGACGTCGATGGTACGTATTGTTACACAATTTGAACTCCCCCCACCCGGACCCCAAATCGAATAAAAAATCATTTCAATATATCGTGTTTCGCAGGCGACAAGGTCTTGAACCGAAAAGAATTCAGATGTTTCATCACCTCGTACATGATGTTCGAACTATTCGAACGTCTACAATTCTAATACGCTGCCCCGACGACGGACCGACCGGTGCGATAATCGGCGGCAACCACAGGGTCACTGTATCGGTGACCCCCCTCATATACGACCGACCAGAAATCAATTTTCAGACAAAAAAATCTACACTTAGCTGCCGTTTGGACTCCAGGGATGGGGCGGTGGTGGTAAAACACCCCCACCGCCGTCAAAACTACATCTGAGCTACACCAAATAATTAACAATAAACAATAATCTAAACACGATTATTTGTTTTCCAGTCTTGATAAACATAATCAATAAAAATACATATACAAAAATACAGTGTGAGTTTTCATTTTCCTACAACAAACAAAGTAGAACATTTTTCAAAACGTTTAAAAAAACATTCTAGTAACGTAGTGATGTAATTATAAACATGACTAGTAAGTCACGTTTAGTACGAAAACGTCTAAACAACAAACATATGTATTAGATAGGTCCCTATTTTTCGAATTTAAAATTTCTTTGTGGACACCCATCCATATTTTTCTTTAGAATAAAAAAATAATATTCTGAAAATTTAAGATCATTAGGAAAAATTTAAATAGAGGCGCACAGCATTTTAAGGTTCTGACATTGAATTTTCGAAGAATATTCTATAAAACGATAAAAAAAACCTATATTAGAGATTTTCAAGTGATTTTTTCAATAAAAGTCAAGATACAAAAAAAAAAAAACTTTATTTAAAAATAAATATTTTAATATATTATTTTTAAAAATTTATTGAATTTTTTACATGTGATAGTAATATATAAATAACATGGCATTGAACTAGTATTAGTTGAAATAAAACATAAAAAATGAAATAAAATTTTAAAAATAGCTTTAAATTAAAAAAAAAAGTATTTTGCTTTACTAAATTTGTTAATTTTTAATTTTACATATCTCTTTGTTTTTACTTTAAATTTAATTATCTGATTATTTATAGTATTTCTTCTGTACCACAAGTTTTTTTCTTTAAATCAATTTTAATTTTATAAAATTCAATCAACACATAAATATTTTCATATTTAATCATAGACAAGATCGATAAATGTTTATTTTATCTTGTGTTGTATTAGTCTAAAATCTATAATTATAGAGGTCTACTTATAACTATAATATGTTGAATATAATATTTTAATATTTTCATTATTCAAGTTGAGTTTTATTCTATGTAGTACAGCAAGCTCTTATTGTCTGTGAATCTTTTTATTATCTATCATCATATTGTTTTTTTTACTTTTAAGTAATCGACTATATAATTTTTATTATGGTCAAAAGATCTAGCAGTTATGTATTTCTAATTGTTAATTACAAAAATCAAATTGTTGGCTTTGATTGCCCACAAATGATCGAGTATTAAAAGTTTTATTTTATAATTTAAGAAAAGTAAATTTAAAATACGTAGTAGTGCTACATTAGTCATAAAAGAAGTAGAACTATTTTAGAATAAAAAAATTCCAGTAAAAAAAAAATCATTATAGTATTACTCAGGTATAAGGTTTGTATTAAGAATATAAATCATTGAACAAATCGAGAAAACGAAGAAATTTGACACAAATTTCTAAAGAACAAAAATTTATTGACAAAATGTTTTGACGATGCGATATAGCACACACCGATGCTATGAGTACAATTGACTGTGAAGAAACTAAATTATATCTAAATAAACAAAAGCAGAAAGGTTATTTTAGAAATATAAGTAAAAATTATTGTTTTGATGTGAATCAACACGAAAGTTCTTGTCAACTTGAAAAATAAATTAATAAAAAACGAAAATTTGAAGAAGAGAATAAACAATGTAACTAAATTTTTGGAATGTTTATAACCATTATAAGCAATAATCATTATACAATGAATAATAATCATTAAAAATTTTAGTTGAGACTGTTGAATTTCAATCATCAAGTAGTATTGATGGATTTTCGTTGCACAACTCGTCATTAGAATCAGTAGCTCTAAACCTACTGCGGTAGGTATATGCGGTATTTGTACTAACAGCAACAGTTGAAGCTCTTGGTCATAATGTAAGTGACTGTAATCATTCATCGCTCTTCGATCCATCATTTTCGTGAAAATTTTCGAAAAGATACTACTAAAGTTAACACTCTTTTTTTTTTAAACAAACATGGATGCTATAACTGTTCATTAGGATGGAAAATTGCTTCCGTCATTAAAAAACAAGGAGCTAGTTGATAGGTTACCAATAGTTATAACTTAAAAAGGTGAAGAAAAATTAATAAGTGTGCCTAAGTTGCCATCCGGAAATGGAAAAAACCAGGCTTTAGTGGTTTATAATTGTGCCACTTATAATAAGTGGCTTAGAACAATGGGGTCTTGTAGATAATGTTCAGGCTTAATGTTGTGACACAATAGCATCAAATACTAAACGTCTCAATGGTGCTTGTATACTTTTAGAACAAGAGTTAAATAAAAATATTCTTTATATGCTATGTAGACATCATATTTTCAAATTAATTTTAAAATATGTTTTTGAAAATAAAATTCAAAAATCATCTGGTCCCGATGTTGCTTTTTTCAAAAATTTTCAATTAGTTTGGAATAAAATTAACAAAAATAAATTTAAAGTTGGATATCCGATAAAGTTGTTATTGATAAATTAAAAGGGTCAATAGATAGTGCAATAGAGATTGCAAAAAAAAATTTAAGTGAGCGAAAATTAAGAAAAGATTATCGTGAACTTTTTGAGTTCACAATTATATTTTTAGGTGGAGTTCCTCCTCGTGGCATATCATTTAGAACCCCTGGAGCTTTTCATCATGCTAAGTGGATAGATGGCTAAAGCTATTTATAGTTTTAAAATTTTTCTTTTTCAAGACCAATTAAAAATAACAAAACAAGAGTTCAACGGTTTTCGAGATCTTTTTTTCAAAAGTATATATTATGGCGTCGATAAACGCAACAAACGCTATAAAAGCTCCATTTTTTGACCTATGTTTCTTTTTTTATATAAAGATATTGATGAAAAAATATGTTTGTTAACTGTAGCAAAGTTTTGTAACCAATTATGGTATTTATCACCAGAAAATGCAGCACTAACATTTTTTGATACAAATGTTCACATAAATAATAAAATAAAAATGGTTCGAGCATTGAAAACAAATAATAAATTTGATGAAACAAAAAATATTTTTTACAATCTCAAGATATTAAAATAATAATCAATATGAATATAGAAGACTTCATTACTACTGAATCAAACAACATTCTTTAATCGTTTTAATATAAGCATAGATTATCTAAACTTAGATCCTATTTTGTGAGAATATAATAACGACTACATAACAGGATTGAACACCGTAAAAAAATTAAAAGTTACAAACGATGTTGCAGAAAGAGGCGTAAAATTAATTGAAGATTACAACAATATTTTAACAAAAGATGAAAAACAAAAATAATATTTATTGCAAGTGATGTCTAAACACAGAAAAATGTATCCTAATAGCAATAAATCAACTTTATCCCAAGATTTTTAGAACATATATATAAAAGATATAATGCACTTTTATAGTATTCCATTTTATTTTATAAAAATTAGAAAATGTTGTTATTCATTAATTAAAAATACTACATTTTTAATATTATTAATTTTTTACAAATTTTCAGAAAAAGCTATTTTTTAATTTTTATTTCAACTAATGCTAGTTCAATGCTATAAAATTTAACTTAATAATTTAATGTATATTCAAGACAGTATTAAAGTATAAAAAATAAGCTGTTTAATTATTTTTGTATTATTAATATATTACTATCACATGTAAAAAATTCAATAAATTTTTAAAAATAATATATTAAAATATTTATTTTTAAATAAGGTTTTTTTTTTGTATCTTGACTTTTATTGAAAAAATCACTTGAAAATCTCTAATATAGATTTTTTATTGTTTTATAGAATATTCTTCAAAAATTCAAGATCAAAACCTTAAAATGCTGTGCGCTTCGATTAAAATTTTTCCTAATGATCTTAAATTTTCAGAATATTATTTTTTTATGCTAAAGAAAAATATGGATGGGTGTCCCGAAAGAAATTTTGAAATTCGAAAAATAAGGACCACCCTAACAAGTTACCGCGATTACACGCAATAGAGTCGCATGAATAATAAATCGGAGTAATTCGACTTTTTACAATGGTCATTTACATTGGACTCCGATGTAAACGTCGAGACATTGACGACGTAAAACACAGAAAAATTTAAACTCGATATTACTATATGTCGAGACCGAATTTTTCTACATACGCCTGATATTTATTGGAGGATCTTTTTTTCTGGGCCGTTTTAGTTTCTATATATTATTATATTAGCATATGGCATCGGCATGTAAAAAAAAAAAATAAATAATTAAATAGACATATAAAGACAAAGGTAAATAAATAGGTATGTAAACAATAAGTAAATAAATAAACGTGTAAACAATTAAATTAACAAATTAGGTAAATACAGAACATTTTTTGGTAACTAAAAATGATAACTTAAAGTCAGACATCCAAGTTGGATAACCATTCAATCGCATCACTACCTCCTTGGTGAATTCCAAGCATCCCTCTATTATATTTCCTCTGAGAGCAGAATTCTATGATGTGTCTTACCGTTTATAGTTCTTCGCAGTCACAAAACGGAGACTCAGTCATCCCTCACTTATGAAGCAAGTAATTGCACTTACCCTGCTTAGTCCTAATTCTATTATTTGTTAACCAAATCCTTCGCAGATGTTCGAATCTTGAAAGTTTCTTAGTAGGAACTGAGTTGTTTACTGTAGCTTCCGTCCACTGCTCTAACCATTGATTCTCCAAGTCCGATTCAGTATCAAGAGATTCCCGAACCGGGTTTCTTAATTTCAGTCTTTTAGCTGGGTGATTAAAAATATCTGCGTGAACTGGTAGTTTAGGGTTTACTTTTATCTTAAGCAGTAGGGAGCATGTTGCTGCTTGTCTTCTTAAATTTGGCGGTACAATGTGTGCTAAGACTGGTAACCATTAAGTTTATATGCTTTTTACATTGCCCGAAATTATCCTCATTGTGTGGTTCAACTGTGTGTCATTTTTCTTACAATGCGCGTTTCTTGACCATGTGGGAGTGCAATACTCGGCTGCACTGTAGACTAGAGCCAGAGCTGAAGTTCTTAGTATGTTTGCTTTACATCCCCAACGTGTTCCTGTTAGTTTAGATATTATAATATTCCTTGTTTTTAGTTTGTCTCTAATGGCTTCTAAGTGTTGTCTGAAGGTCAAAGTTCTATCAAGTTTTACCTCCAAGTATCTAGGAAAATCGTCATTAGGTATGCGAATTCCGTTTACCATAATTTGTAATTTAGTATTGGCCTCGTGTTGTTGCCTCGCAAGTGTTTTTAAAAACACTTGCTTTTCAAATCTTTATTTAAACTAAACGACGATATTATTGAGTTGAAAATGAAGTAGAAATTCAATAATGCACAACATTCATGGTTTAAATTCAATAACGTACAACGTACACTGTTGGAATTATCATAATCCATTGAAATTTGAAAAAAAACACACATTTTTTTTGTTCTTTTTTTAATAATTTTTTATATATAAATACTCATTTTTGTACCCAAACAATAAATAATCACCTCGAAAATGAGAAGCAATAGAAAAAAAAAATTCAATTTAGATATTTATGATTAAATAATAAAAATTTAAAATAAAACAGTTAAATTCGCCGCAAAAATTTGATTTTGCAAAATATGTTTTCGTCTCCGACGAGTTTAAAAAAAATGTGTTCATTTCGGTAGTGAAATGATTATTTCGCTTAATTCAGACGTAAATACAAATTCTCTATACTCCTATTATAGGCGGAGACATTTAATAAAATAAAAAAAAACATACTCTACGATAATGTATTGTACATTATTGTGTCATGATATACACAGCATTTCATTAATGTCATGATGTACTATTTAAGACTTTAATTAATCAATCACACAAAATAATACGTACTTCAATATAAAAATAACCTATATATATACCTTTTAAAGTTTAAATAAACTAATGGAATTTCGTAGAAAAAGGCATATATTAATTATATAAAACAAACAAGAAATAATAAACAATACGTAATTGTAGCCCATATGATGTAGGGTAATAAACTGTGTCTGAAATATTATGTTAGAGATGATAGTATTTTGTAATACAAAGATCATTATTGACGAAAATGTAGTAGATTACAATTAATGAAGAAATAACGGTAGCATCGGGGAACACTTCTGCCTTTCAACTATCTATCGAATTTAATACAAAAAGCCAAAAATAAGGAGCATCCGGGCTCAGACCCAGTCCATAATTTGTAGAGGTACTCAGAACGTTAAATTGTGGTCAATCAGTCTACTCTCCATTTTCATAGCGAAATATATGCGAGTAGTGATCCACCGTGTCTCCCCAACATAATCATACGAGAAAACAACATCTATTTATTTCATAGCGTCGTTGAAAATATCAAAGTAGGAAACTAATAGTTTCACCAAAAATGTATAAGGTTTAGAAATAAATTTTATGAGTACATAGATTAAGTAAGCACAAAGGAAAATCGAGCGATCATTAATTATAAGATATACACCGAATAAATTTAATAAATTGATAATGTTTGTACAGAGTTATATCTTTGATACGCGTCTATTTCGGAAGTTAAGTTGGGTAGACACACGAGGTGACCAAGCATCGATAACCGTTAAAACATGTGGCATTATAATATTAAAGAATTGACGATTAATCACAATAAATCTCATATTAATAAAACAAAGATCACTTTATTTTTCTACTATCATCTTCAATCTTTCTTACAGACCCGAGTACTCATACCCCGATTAATAATATTGTTAATACAATAAATACAGTAGCTCGACCCAAATCATATTTATTTATTTCATTCTTTCTTTTTGAGTTACTACGATTGTACGTCGAAACATAAATATATATTCTTCCAGAGTTGTACATTTCATTATTTTGACAGCGCCGGAAAACCGTGTTCTATCGCAAGTGAATCGGCCGGGACACATTTGTTTTCTTTCTTCAACCTTTCAGTACGTTTTAAAAGCTTCCGTACAATCGTGTCATTTGAATTTACGTCTAATATATTGACGAGTGACCCGGTCGTTCCGGAACGTTTTCGAAACGGTGTGTCTAAAAAGAAACGATTTCAACCAGCGGTAGTGTTTTTACGGCAGCCGGTAGCGCTTTTCAAACCCTCCCCCGTATTCTGATTCGTCACGGGTTCGTCGCCAAAAACTGTTCCGAAAGAAAGCTCTCGTCGTGTCGGTTCGGGTTCAACGAGGGGTATCCTTGTTAGAATTTCGCTTATCATTTGAAAATTTCGACGAGACGAAATTTGAAAAAGTTATAGCGTTTTTAAAATGCGGAAACATTTTTTTTTTTTTTAACGCCACCATTTTGAATAGCCTAGTTTTGCCATGTTTTTTTGAATTTCTAAAATTCGAGGGGGGTTTTTTTTTCAAAAAATTCAACCATGACAACGGGTTCAACCGGATTAAAATGGGGTTCTTTTGGCGCATTGAACGCGCGTTAAATCGGCGAGGGTCGATAATTTTTACCAACAGAAATAAGAAGAAAAATACGCGATCGCAAATTTTTCCAATTCTATATTACCGTTGGATTTAATCGCAATACGCTTTACCCGTTATCTACTAGGGGACGACCCCATTTACACGAACGAATGGATTTAAAACACAAAAAAAACGATTAAATCGTAAAATAATTACAACGAGGTGCTGAGAATTAACATTTTTTTTTTATTTCGTATATTATTAAACTTTTTAAAAAGAAATATTTAAAATGCACACATATAACACACACACACATATATATATAATAATAATAATTAACCGTAAACTATTTTGTATTTAGACGAAAAATATTTTTTAAAATAACAAACAAAAGCTCTAGTATAATCTCATAAACAAAACGAGTGTATCCAACTACACTTGTTTGTCGACTTTTATTTATCTCTATCGTTAGTTTCTTCTTTGTTTCCATCCTTACTTTCTTTTACGCCTTCTTCTCGGTTCACTCGTTTGTTTTCATCCTGTTTATCTCGTTTGTTTTCATCCTGTTTATCTCGTTTGTTTCCCTCCTGACTTTCTTCGTTGTTTTCCTCCTGACTTTCTTCGTTGTTTTCCTCCTGACTTTCTTCGCTGTTTTCCTCCTGACTTTCTCCGTTGCTTTTTTTATTCGAAATAGATATTGTTACTCTTTTTTTCACTCGTACTCCTTCGTTAACGTTCTCCCCACACGGACAACCGTTCTCGTTTTCGCAATTACATCCGGATGGACATTCACATTGAGACCGATCCGCCATCGTTGAACCTATTACATTGGATAGAAATTATTTAAATATTATTAAAAAAAAAACGTTATATGCCAACGAAAACCATCTGCCAAAGTCCACGTGTAATACGCGTCGAGTGGAAAAAAAATTAAAATTTCTAAATCGCAAACTAAATTACGATATCCCATTATGGCCACGTTGTTATAGAATATAGACGTGTGTTACCATACCATACTATGAGTCCTATACCATACTGCACTACATGTCTATACGATACTACGTGTCTATACTATACTACGTGTCGTTAGTGTAAAAACGTATGGCCAATTCGTGATTTCGCTCAGACACTCGGGCGCGTCTTCAACGCCGAACTTGTTCTTTTTAGAACAAAAGCATTTGCCATTTCATCGCGTATTTGGTGCAGAGTGACGTCGAGCCTCGCTTTTGCTTACAAAGACTCCGTCATTCTCCAAAAAAAATCGATAAAACAATGTAAAAAATGTCAACAACGAGCGATTCGTCGAGAATAAAAAACAGGCGTCATTTATCATTGAATCGTATGTCCATCGCACCCCAAGCGTGTTCCGAAGGCAAACACCGAGCTCAAAGCACAAGTTGGATGTTTTTCACGAATTGCCGACTAGGCTGTAAGATGAGATATCGCAACTATTTATTTTTTACATTTATTTTATTTATATATTTAATATATATATTAAATATTTTTTTTTACGCATTTTTCACAAGAATTCGATGCGGTGTTTCCGACAACGTATCTATATATCTTACTCGAAGTATTCACGCTGATTGGATTTTTTCTCGTCAAATTCTCAAACTCCATAAAGCTTATCATTCCGTTTCCTGCGAAATGAACGAGAACGCAAACAAAATGAAATTTTACAATCGCTATTGTTTTTTTTTAAATTTTTATCTTATCAACAACAATTACCGTCTTTATCGAATGCCATGAATAATTTATTATTATTCTCTGCCGAATTTTTCCAATTCATTTTCAATGTTAACGCCTCCAATTCTACGTTTGAAATTTCGCCGTCCCCATCAACATCGAGATCATTGAATGCTTGTGTTAAAATTTCCTTGAGCTATTATGGAAAAGACAAAATATGACTTTTTTATTTGTTATCAACAATAAAAATTGTAGACATCAATAAACGTGAATTTATACATAAATGTGTGTGTGTACAGAGTGGAACAGATCTACTTGACAACTCGTATATTTAAATAAAATATAGCAAATTATGCTAAATTTAATGAAAATAAAAATAGATAGTGTTAAAAACGATTTTGGATTTTTTTTTTGTTGATAATTTCGTCGTTAAAAATAATTTAATAAATACAGAAAGACGAACAATGTAAAAATAGTACCAAATTTTTTTCCCTTTGTTTTTTCGAAATGTGTCATTTCAAGGGATTCACAAAAATATTAAACGCGTCGTGTTTAAATAATAAATGTATATAGGAATCGTTAAGATAAGGCAAAAACTTTTTTTTTAGATCACGTTGAGCTGCACCCACAGACAGAAAACACAAACAGAAAACTTCAACAACAATGATTATTATTAGTTCAATAGGAACTGTTTTCTTTGTAAACTTACTCTCCTCCTTTCTGCAGATTCGTCCTTAAATTTATATAAAAATCATTATTATTATTACATATGCGATTGTTAATTTTTTTATTAATATCGATGATGTTAAAAAAAAAAAAAAAATGAAAATCGGTAAACAGTAGAACTGCGTGTAAGATCGTTATTGTGACAGTTTTACAGCCGCAGTGAGTTGCCATAATATTCACTTTGAATTATTTCTTCTATGACTTACGATATAATAATTATGATTCCGTTATATTTAATAATTATAATTATATTATTTTATAGTAATTTTATTTTGATATTAACACTTTTAACGTTTTTAGATCAAGTTAAAAGCACATTATTTGTTATTTGTTTTTAATAACGGTAATAATAAAAAAATTATTTGTTTTAATTTTCAATTTTCGAAACGGCTTTATTTAGTTTTTCTCGCGAAAAATACTTATCGAGTTACGAGCACAAACATTACATATTACACAGTACAGCACATATTATGGTTATTTGTGAGGAAATTAAAAAAAAAATTACATATTAAATTATAATTAATAAAAAAAAATTAATTATTTTACTCTTTGTAAATTATTAAATATAAATATAAATAATAAAAACAAATGTATTTAACATAATCTAAAAATACTACAATTGTAAAAATATAATCATAACGAAATTTCGACTATTCCGAGTATAATTGTAATTCTGAAAGGTAAATTTTACAAGACTGTAATAAGGCTATGATGTATGGTTCATAGTGTTGGGAGGTTGATAAGAAAGTGGAGCAGAGATGAGAGTGCTTAGATGGATGAGTGGAGTAACTAGAAAAGATTAGGATAAGGAACGAGCATATAAGAGGAAGTACAGGTGAGCGTCAATCGTGGATAAGATGAGAGAAAATAGACTTAGATAGTTTGGTCATGTTATGAGAAGAGAAGAGTCGGAAGCTGTAAGAACAGCTTAAGGGTGGTTAATTCTTCATTATTTTTTTTTTTCAAAGTTTCCTCACAAATTACCGTAATAAATTAATGCTCGACTTACCTCTTTCGACTGTTCCTAAAAAAAAAAATTATCTTTTACAATGCAATAAAAATTCGCACGTCATCACTACTGTATGCTTCCCCTCCCCTCCACATTAAATACCACATCGTTTGCCGAAATATTTATTAATAAAATATGTATTAAACCCGACTCCGGGTCCAATACGTAGAAACATAGATACTATTAATGAAATAAACTCACGTCGCTCGCTTCTTTCGACTCGTCGTTCTGAAACATACAATTTTGATAAGAATTATTGACAGTTTGATAAGTATTTTTAATTTAACTCGTTATTTTTCGATTAGATAACACGTAATCGTGAGCAACAGCAGCAACGATTACGTTTCATCCCTTTTCGTTGTTTCCCCTTCGCACTTAGATGTCATCTAGACGCGAAAGGAGAAAGACGAGGGGTGATAAAAAACTAAACTGTCGACATACTAGACTAGACCGTCCCGTTTACGCGGTGACGTCGTCGTTGCACTTACGTCGTTTTTGGTCAGTACGCTTTCTGGTTGCGCCTAAAAAAATAGGAAAAACATTTACACAACAGAAATAGAAAATATCTACGCTTCGTTCCGAACCTATATTATTTATATTTAATACCCAACCTTATTGTCTATGAAATTAAACGGTTTGGTTTTTTTTTTTCTTAAATTTCAAAATAATTTTTTTTTAGTTCGTCTTGCAAAACACTCTAACGGGTCGACAACGACGATGACTTAAGATGGAGTTTCCTATACTAGTCCTCCCATAGGACGATTACCGTCGAGGAGGAATCGTATGAGCGACACAAATCGCGTATCAGTAAGGAAACGCTAATAATAAAATAATTAAAAGTTATTATCTTCTTTTGAAAACTATCATTTTACTTTTGGCTTCGATGCGAAGCCGAAAAGGTATTTTTATTATTGAAAACAAACAATTGTTTTTTTTTACTGAAAATTACTATTTTACGCTCTTAAACAATAATCGCGAGCAGCGGCGATTTTATATTTCACCCCTTTCCAATATATCCCCCTCCTTCCACCGGATAACATTCGATATTTTCAACATGAAAACCAACAGCGCCGTTTACGCGGTGACGTTGTTGCACTTACGCCGTTCTTGGCCGGTACACATTCTGGTTGCACCTAAAAAAAAAAAAAAAAATTAAGAAAAACATTTACATAATAAAAAATATTTACGCTTTATTTTAAACCCGATAGATTATCGAATTATGTGAAATCAAATAAGAAATTTAATGATTATTTTTTTTTTATATAAATCTCAAAATAGTCTTTTTAGTTTTTCTCAGGGAACATTTTCATGGGCTGATAACGACCACAGATCAAGTGTACTCGTCGAGGAGGAACAACGATACGTACGAGCAACGCAAATTGTGCAACTCGTAGGGGAAACACTAAAAATAAAGCAAACTAACAATTTTTTTTTTTTTTTTTTCTTTTTTATTATTAAAAATAAATAAGTCTTAATTTTTTTTTTAACTGAAAATAATCGCTTATTGTAACAATTGTAAGAAATTTCGCTTATTAGATTAAATAACGATTGCGAGCAATTATTAGTTTGCCTTTCGATTTTTTTATCGCGCCAACACGATATATTCGACTTTTTCAATTTGAAAACAAACGGCCCCTTTTACGGTGAAATCCGTACTCACGTTATTTGCGGGTGCGCTTTCCGATTGCACCTGGAAAAAAAAAAAGATGATAAGACAAAATAACATTTAAAAATAAAAATTTTCTATGCTTTTTGTTTTACAACCTCGACGAACGAAACGATTAATTTCGTAATGAAAATAAACTTGAAAACTACCGACAATATTTCGTAGGTAGCTGACAATTATCATTGTTATTATTATCGATCGTTATTATTTATTGATATAAAATTGTTTCTAGAAAATTATTTGTATTAAAAAATAATTATTCGTCATACTTTAGTGGAATTTTTGTTGGATTCGCCGTTGTCGTCCTAGATAAAAAAAAAAACAATAAAAACGCTCGATTTAAATGTTGTTTTTAATCAACTCGATTGACGACATCGTATGGATAACTCTTATTATTATTTATTAGACGAATCTCATACCTGGTGATTAGTGGGCGACGCGGTCGCACTTTTCCACAGAAAGCAGCTGGCAGCGCACAAGTACAACACTAGAGTTTTCGTACGCATAGTGGTTTTTTTTTGTTTTGAAAAAATTTTCCGGTCGAAAAAATCCACCGTCTGCGGAGCGCAGTCGATTCGGATCATTTATAGCGGCCACAAGACAAAAAACAACTCTCTAAAACATACTCCGACGGTAAACAACCAAGTCCAAACACCCTTGTGCAAACAAACGAACCGACGACGCAGAGAGTATCGAAAATAACGCGTCACTCGAGAGCTTAAAATACCCTGCAGGTTTAAAACGTACAGAATAAACACCGCGATTGTGTTTTATTTGTTTAATCGGCAAGAGAAATCGTGTCGTTTTTTGTACGAGTCGTATCCAAGGCTATTGAAAACCGCCGAATAACAAGTCGACGATTTCGTATCGTTTTGTAATTCCGATTTACATGTCAACACAATTCTTGTAAATTTACTCACCCCTCGTGCCGAAAACACAAAAAATGAACGTCTCCGCTGAAATGGGATTACAGACCCATTTTTTTTTCACACTCGGTATTGTAGTGTTCCGCCCTGGAACTTCCGTTAGGCGTTTCTGGGTTTACAGACCCGACCAAACCAAACCCAACCCTAAAACTATATATATATGTTTGTATGTATGTGTGTGTGTATTGGGTTTATCAAAGTTTTAAACACCGAAAACGTCAAAACTCATATTGGCCCTATGGGAAATTTTATTCGTTTTAAACGGGTTTATTCTTTAACGCGTTTTTAAAAGCCGTACAAAATACATTTTATTATCAATTATTGTTGTTATCGAACATTTTTTATTAAAAAAATATCCTCTTGTAAATACATTATAACGACGTAATAATAAAAAATAAACTATTTATTTCTGTTTTTAATTCGAAAAAAAAAATACTAATACAATTTTTACGTAAATATAATATATATAATAATATAATCTTCTTGATTTTTCTCGCCTTAGTCCCAACTACTTTGAATAGGCTATATATAATAATTTAATATATATAAATATATAATAATAATAATTAATATGTGTGATATTCGAGGTTTTTTTTTTTTTAATTAATTAATTTAACAATCGTATTGATAGAAAACAATTAAATTTCTAGTAAAAATATCGTCAAAAACATTTTCTACGACTCGCTAATAATCGCAACGTTTATTTTCTGTTTCGATAACATTCAAATCATCGGATAAAAAATAATTTATCCAAGTTAATAATAATAATATTGGATAATTTTGATAATATTATCGACCAAATTTAATAACGTCATTAGAACGCGTTCTAATCTTCTATTATTAATAATTAGGATAAAAACAAAAATTGAAAGGAAGCTCTCCTGTGAATCCAACTTAATCATCGAGATTTTCCCCATCCGACACATAGTCGGATACACACACACAATCTCGATATTTAAGTTTGTCTTTTGTTTCTGCGAGCCGACAATGAATTCCGGTATCGACGGAGAAGGGGTGGCATTGATAACCCGCCACCATTAAATTAGGGGAGGATCGGTTGCGCCAAATGAAGTGGAGCGCTTAAGCGTTACAAAAACTTTTGGGGAGTACGCTACTTTTACGAAGCCGGTCGAGGAGCACAACACTTTTTCGAAGCTGTCAGGAGCGCACTCCCATTTTTGAGGAGGTTGGGGGCTAGCTGGATGTCTGAAAATTTAAAACATTTTTCGCTATCGCCATACAACGTCACGACGTGTTATAGCGGGGCAAAAGAAAAATTTCAAAATATTTCATCGACCACCAGCCCGCCTTTTCTTTTTGATTTTTTATGTCCCCAACCTCCGCCAACGTGGTGGTGGCGCCACATTTGGTAGCTCCTGTTTACGAAAATCCGCCTGCTTGTCGCGCGATCGGCTCCTACACCGGGCCGCCGTCCTAAACGCATATCTAAAAACAACCTTTTTTACAACCGCTCTAGCAAAGCGATTCGGCTCTCCCGGAGGTCTTTAGGGGGGTATGGGTCTTCTTTGGCGTCTAACGGGTCTCCTGTAGGGGTTATGAGTCTTCTATAGGGGGTACTGGTCTCCAACGATGGGAGGGGGAAGGAGGTATAGGTAATTTTCAATATTTCAAATCGAGTATTATTTGCAGATAAACGAATCGCCAAAAAAAAATTTTCCTCGAATAAGAAAAGTTTAAACGAGTGTCGATTGCGGCGAAAATAAACTATGACGCGGCAATTGAATCAATACAAAACAATAGTTTGTTTGTGTCATCGTTGTTTTTCACTGAAAAAAATATATTTTTTTTGTTATCGTTTGGAGATTATTTACACGTGATGGGCAGCACGTGTCGTGCATTTCTCAAACGAGACCCGCGCCTTGGAAAAAAAGGAAAATCGGTCATGAAAATAACTTAACGGAATCAGTACGTGCAGCGTATTCATCGCAAACGTCACGTTTGTAGGGCATCGTCGATTTCGACAATAACTTTGCTTTCCGACAAGAATTCTCGGTCAGCACAGCCGAGATTTCAAATGTGGCAGAGTTTTTTATTTTTTTATTTCTACTATAATACACTAACTAGGTCCGTAATACGGTAACTAGTACTGTAATATAGTTTACTGTTAGTATACTATTTGAAGCCGCTTTTTTAATCGTAGCTATCGATTTGACATAAATATCGCGGCTCATATTAGCCCTACCCGATCGACGATAACTCCGCCCGCGCACGATGTTTGTGCGGAGATTTTTTAAACGGGGCCGTCGCTTTTTAACGCGGACGGACGAGGCGGCGGCCACGCGCGAGTTGCCGTCGAGAACCGTTCACATCGGGTCGGGAAATGGGAAAAAAATTAATTCGCCGGTGGAAACAAATAGAAAATCTCGGAGGAACGGGGCGAGTTAACGGCGCTCGGGGCGAGATGACCTTTAAAAAAAAAATATCCGACAATATTTGCCGACTATTCTTCCGAGTATTCCCTTTGAACGCACATCGACAGCGCCGATTAATCAAAAATAAAACGTGCTATTTGTTTTATCGAACCGTGTAAATTTAACGCGCAAATTTATTAAACGACCGGCACGTGCGTTTGTTTTGTTGAGTCATACGCGCGATGATCCGTTTTTGCCAGTTGGAAATATCAATCGCACGACGCAAAATTTTTCCGTTCTAAATAGAAAATAAAACAAAATAAATATATCGGAATAAATAAAAAAAAATGTTTTTATTCTATTTTTGTTTACCCATTGTGTACAATAAAAAAATATGTTTTTCTTTAGCTGTTGCCGCGATAGCTATTTGAAAACAACTAAAAGGGTATAATTTACAAGTACAGGTATAATTATAGTTGGGTTATAAGCATTTCAAAATCTCGAGTCTTATTCGAATCGAAAGAGTACTAGGAGGCGACGGGTTGGGTTGTTGAATAGAAACGGAAACGGCGAAGGTTTTTTTCCACGCTCGCGGTGTACACGTGTAGTTTCTGCGCGCAAAATAATTACCTTAATAATCTCAATAGTAATAACCGATTGTCGGTTAAACGGGAAATAATCGACTCGGAGGCTCCACGTCCGGCGAGGTATACTCTACTGGGCGGGGGGTCTCATCGGAGGTATGATTTTGCATTTTAATGTTTTTATACCGTGATTTTTCCTCTTTTATTTTTCATTACTCCCGTTGGGGAAACAAACTATTAACAAAAAAAAATACTTAAATTCCCCCCAGTAATATTCCCCCAATAGTATCCCCCGGCAGTAGTCCATCGATAGATAGACCGATTGGAAATCGTACGATGTGTTAGAAAAATTTCTCAAGGGATGGAAGGGCAGGCAGATGTGTGACTTCTCCTCCGAAATCGGGCAATCGGCGTGGTCATCATAAAATACGCGTTTTTAAATAAAAAATACATCGACGATGCGAGTTTCGTCGTGGATATTTATATTAACATTACGTTAATATAAAAAAAATAATAATTGTTCAAATTTAAATTGAAACTATATTGAAAATTTTGTCGATTTAAAAACGACACGCGCGCGTGTTTAGCGTCGATAATGTCAAAACACGCGTATGTGCGACTTTTTACAATTTTTTTTTCGGCTATTTGAGTTTATTTAAAAAAACGGTTTTACTTTAATATCAATATTTAAATATTTGTATTAGGGTTTTAATTATTTCGTTCTTATCCGGTCGTTGAGGTGGGAGGACGACAGATTTTTTATCGGTAGTGATCTCGCGAATTGCTAATTGTAAAAAGTATTTCCAAAACTATGAGCCCTGTACCCTCTACACTCAAAGAAATACCTAAATCAATTTTGATAGAGAAATTTTATCAAGGGTTTATGATAATGTTTTATTAATACGAACAAAATAACTATTCTTATAAATAATTATTGTTCAAGACAAGTAAAAAAAAAAACGCTTCAATGCAAATCTGTAGATAGTGTTTAATTAAAAAAAAAAAATTTGTTAAAATAGCATATTTTTGAATATGGTAGCCATTTGCTCATAGAAGATAGGTCGTCGGGACAAATTTTTTTTTTTCATTTTATAGTACATAAAATAAGCTTTAATTTGATATGTTTTTAAAGGACGTAATATTTCCGGAACATTTTCAAAAATTATGTTGAAAAAGTTATTTTTTGTAAAAAAGTTACCATTTTAAATCCCCCCAGTGAGTTCTGCTCACTAAGTGTTAGATTTTCAAAAAAAATTATATCAAATGAAAGGGAAATATCTAAGGTTTCAATACAAAAAAAACCAGCACAGGGGGGTCGCGGCACAGTGGTGACGTGGCATAGTTGGATCAAGTATATCACTATCAAAAAAAAACGCTTCGATGCAAATCTTTAGATAGTGTTTAATTTTAAAAAATTGGTGGATTAGTCCAAAAGCTTCATAAACTGCTAGTTCCTTATTAATATCCTGATTAAGACAAAGTATGTCGAATAAAAAAGAGATTATTAAAAAATAGTATTTCCCATAAAAAAATTATATTGATCAATACACTTTTCAATAAGTTATAGCATTATAATGTTAAAAATGTAAAAAATAAAATTGAGAATTTTCACACAATAATAGCATTTGGTAGCCATTTTCACCTTGAAGATAAAATAAAGTCCGAAATTTTTTTTTTCCATGATAAAGTATATTACATTAGCTTTAATTTAAGATATATATAAAAGTGTCAGACCTTCCGGAACACTTTCAAAAGTTAAGTTGAAAAAGTTCTACTTTCTATATGCATTTTTTATATTTGAAGCCCCCCCATATATAGGGAAATAGTCTGATTTAAAAAAAAAGTATATCCAATGAAAGATGTATATAAATACTACTTCTCATGAAAAAATTGTATTGATCCATACATTTTTTAAAAAGTTATAGCACTTTAAAGTAAAAAATGTAAATTATAAAATCGAAAATTTTCACACAAAAATAGCATTCGGTAGCCGTTTTCACCATGAAGACAAGTCCAGAGGTCAAATTTTTTTTTTTCAAAATAAAGTGCACTACATTAACTTTAATTTATGATATATATAAAAGTGTCAGACTTTCCGGAACACTTTCAAAATTTAAGTTGAAAAAGTCAATTTTTTGTGAAAAAGTTGTCATTTTAAATCCCCCCCTGTGGGCAGGTTAAGTGTCAAATTTACAAAAAAAATATACCAAATGATAGGTAAAGACATCAAGCATCTATATAAAAAAAAAATATATTGATATATTCATTTTTGAAAAAGTTACGGCAGTTTTTAGTAAAAAAAATTGAAAAAATTTCGAAAATTAGCGATTTTTAAATTTGTAATTTTTTTGGAGGTTTCCCCCATTTACGGGGAACGAGGGAAATTTTTTCAATTTTGAAGGGTAATGTCTTCGACTAGATACAATTTGTGATCTTTTGACGTATCGTTGAAAGAAATCCGTTCAGTGAGAGCTGAGAAAAAGTGGTAACAGACACAAAAAAAAAAAAAAACACATCTTAGTAAAACCAATACCTTCTCAGCTTCGCATCGAAGCTAAAAATATTATTTTTATTCGTTCATTTTTGAAAAAGTTATGGAAGTTTTAAGTACAAAAAACATCCCGATAAAAGGTAATTTTTATCGTAAACATTACATTTTTTTTTAATTTTCGAAAGCCATTTGCACATAGAAGATAGGTCGTCGGGACAAATTTTTTTTTTTCATTTGATAGTATATAATATAATCTTCGATTTGATATATGTTTAAAGGACGCAGTATTTCCGGAACATTTTCAAAAGTTCAGTTGAAAACGATCTATGTTTTTTACAATATTTCAAGTTTTGAACGCCCCCTATATAAGGGGAAATTGTCCAATTTTAATAAAAAGTATGTCAAATGAAAGATGTACTTATAATGTATTTAGAAAAAAAAAATTTGTGCTGATATATACATTTTTCAAAAAGTTATAGCATTTTTAAGTTGAAAATTTAAAATCGAAAATCGAAAATTTTAACACAAAAATAGTGTTTTTTTAACTACGGCAGCCGTTTAAATGTAGAAAAAAAAGTGTCGGGACAAATTTTTTTTTTTCATTTTGTAGTACATAAAATAAGCTTTAATTTGATATATGTTTAAAGGACGCAGTATTTCCGGAACATTTTCAAAAATTAAGTTGAAAAAGTTATTTTTTGTAAAAAAGTTACTATTTTAAATCCTCCCAGTGAGCAGAATAAGTGTTAGATTTTCAAAAAAAATTATATCAAATGAAAGGGAAATATCTAAGGTTTCAATACAAAAAAATATTATTTTTATTTGTTCATTTTTGAAAAAGTTATGGAAGTTTTAAGTACAAAAAACATCCCGATAAAAGGTAATTTTTATCGCAAACATTACATTTTTTTTTAATTTTCGAAAGCCATTTGCACATAGAAGATAGGTCGTCGGGACAAATTTTTTTTTTTCATTTGATAGTATATAATATAATCTTCGATTTGATATATGTTTAAAGGACGCAGTATTTCCGGAACATTTTCAAAAGTTCAGTTGAAAACGATCTATGTTTTTTACAATATTTCAAGTTTTGAACGCCCCCTATATAAGGGGAAATTGTCCAATTTTAATAAAAAGTATGTCAAATGAAAGATGTACTTATAATGTACATAGAAAATAAAAATTGTGCTAATATATTCATTTTTCAAAAAGTTATAGCATTTTTAAGCTGAAAATTTAAAATCGAATATCCAAAATTTTAACAAAAAAATAGTGTTTTTTTAACTACGGCAGCCTTTTAAATGTAGAAGAAAAAGTGTCGGGACAAATATTTTTTTTTCGTTTTATAGTACATAAAATAAGCTTTAATTTGATATATGTTTGAAGGACGCAGTATTTCCGGAACATTTTTAAAAATTAAGTTGAAAAAGTTAGTTTTTGTAAAAAAGTTGCTATTTTAAATCCCCCCCAATGAGCAGGTTATGTGATAGATTTTCAAAAAAATGATATCAAATGAAAGGTAAATATCTAAGGTTTTAGTATAAAAAAAAACTACGTTGATTTGTTGATTTTCCAAAATTATCATATTGATAAATATATCATTGATTCAATAGTAATGATATATTTATCAAATTGAACAATGAATTTATTATATAGATCGAGGTTCTTCTCTGGGTGTAAACTTCGTTATGGAAAAGCGTACTGAATATTTCCACCCGTTGGCGAATACGTACAGAGAGTGTCGAAACATTTCAACGAAATATTCAATATTATATTATATAATCGCTACTCTCTAACGAAACTGTTACAAAAAAACATTGCAATCATGAGGGACAATTTTTTTATATATATATATATATACAACTATAACGTTGTTTTATAAAAGTAAACTCGACGGAAAACACCGCCTTCTATGTGTGAATCGATTTATTCAAGACATCCTCCAGACGTTGATTTTCTTGACGGAATAAAATGGCCAACGTCGTTGTTTTCGTTTTTACAGAAAAATATTTAAACTGTAATATTGTGATAAACACGATTTACGACAAAACATTAATTTGAGTTCTGACTAATTTCGTTCTGTCGTTAAAAATAATTTGTTTTCACACAAACACATATTTGCCAATCGTGTCAATTGAAGGCCTCGTAAACGCGCGTATCTCGTCTCGACCTAAACAAATTTATCGCGAAATAGGAAAAAAATGTTTGTCGTAATTAGTATTTTTACAAAAAAATGAGTAAAAAAGTACATTGAAACGTACAATTAGCTCATTCCCGTGTAGAATCCGAGAACTAAAGTTCCACTTGATATTGAAACTTTGGACGCCATCTAGTTGTTTGAAATTTAATTACATTTCGTTAGTTAACTTTTATTCCGTTAGACTACGTTGACTCCGTTAGTTTATTTTGATTTCGTTAGTTTACTTTGATTTCTATTGGAAATTGAAAAAAAAACTATAATTAAAACTCGCTATAATCACCTTATTTTAATTACGCCATCTTACATACGTTTTTTCTATCACCGTTGGCAGCGCGATCACGTCGGTTTTTTAATCGCTACGAATCAAGACAAAAAATAACGTTTTCACTGGATGATTTGGACGTGGAGATAATCGTCTGTGTCGGCGATTATGCGAATTCATAACTGCCACTCGAACCGGAAAAATACTATACCTGAAAACGTTATCGCGTTAATGTTGCCGAAATACGTATTGACGATATCTTTTTAATCGTTTTCGTGGCTTTTCCAGTTGAATATTTTTTATACATGTGGGCGCACTACATTAACCGATAGACAAAATGAGTACTTAAATTTAATGTTTTTATCGAAGTAAAACTATAATTTCAATTATGAACAATCGTAATCAATATTACATGTAAAATCAAGATTTGGTACTGGTGAAATGACCAAATGATTTTTATATATTTTTTAGTGGACTGTATATAGTGTAAATTTAATAGGCAGCAGCTAAATAGAAATTAAACTAAAGACAAACTGCTTTATTTCTACGAATAACAATTTTAAATAATATAATGACTAAATAAAACATGCGCCATATAAATGATTTCCAAATTATTTTAAGACGATTAATGAAATTAAAATTTCAATTTACTACAATTGCTCAATTCTATAATACACGACTTCTAGAAATCGATTAATTAATATTTGTTTGATTTCTAAAAGTACAAGATATATTTAAACTAATTGGTCAGAGGACCAATAAGAACGATTTATCGACAAAGTTTGTGACGTAAGTAACAATAAGTGATATAAACAACTGATATTCTATTTGTGAGTTAGTTTAGTATAGTTTTTAAATTAGAAACCAGTTAGTTTCTGAAAAGACTAGACAAATTGAAGTTTGAGTGATTACTTTAAGTGCGAGTGCACACGAGAAATATGAAAAAATTGAATATTAGCGACTATATCGACAATAAATTTCAATAATTATAGTTAATCTTGCATGACATTTCGTAAACGAGCAAAACCATTTTGAGATTCGACTGGATAAAGTTTTACCGCCCGCCCCAAAAGAGTATTGGAACTCTAGTAATCACCACAGTCATCACTTGGAATCAATCGATTTCAATAATAATCGTAAGATTCTGACTTTGACTATTAAACGATATTTGTTCAATACGACAACAACGAAATTTGCAATAATAAACTTATGTTACCAATGTTTTACTAAGAAATTTGGAATCGACCGCGAGGAAAGGGCTACCGCATTCAAAAATATGTTATTTTTTTGTTAAAATTCTCGATTTCAAATTTTTGATTTTATACTTGTATAACATTTTTTTTTTTTTACATTAAAATACCTCGCAAGGGTCTGTAACGAGTAACTGTCGGTTTATACTAAAGTTACACGAATCCTACTCGTATTGAATTTAGATTTAAACTTGTTTGAATATTTTTGTCTGCCACGTTGAAAAAAAAGCAACTTTGAATTTGTTTCTTAATTCTTTTCGAAGTGGAAAAAATTCAAAATTTGTGTTGATTTCCGTCATATTGAATAATATAACGCAATTATATTTTTCCAGCGCCTTATTTTGATAATTATTATACTACTACCACTACCACGTTATCGTTTTTTATAATTTTCCCGAAAAAATGACTAATTTATTAATAATAGCGTTACAGCTCTCTATATTTTCGATGGATAAAGTGAATATTTATTCGAACGTTGCGATTGTGAATCACGAGATCAACTACCAGGTCGGCAATGTCGACGGAAAAGGCAATTCTTTTTATACTGAAATAAAATTAGTGGACTATACCGATCAATAATTTTCCTAAAACTAAACACCATCTGCAGATTTGCATCGATGCGACAGCGGTTTTAGTCACCTTTGGATATCGTCCGGACTCGCCATGATGCGATCCCACCAATGTGCTACCGTTTTTTTTTTTTTTTTTTTGGAAGCCGACAGCGTACACGGATTCGATAAAAATCTTATCTCGTAGTGGAGGACTGCTTCTTAACGAAAATATAAATGTTTTTCATTAACGAGAAACGCATATATATTTACAAATACTAAATACTATTAATTACAATAATATGAATTACAATAATATAAATTACAATGATAAAAATTACAATAATATAAATTACAGTAATATAAATTATAATAAATAAACAAAAACAAGTGTACACACGACGACGAGCAAAAAAGGTGAATTAAGAGGAGAGTGATCGACCGTCACACGAAACATGTCATGTGGTCGCGTACGATTTGTACGCGTGTCGGAGTGTAGGTGGAGGTGGTTGTGGTGGTGGTGGTGGTGGTACACGAGGGTGGGGGAAACTATATAATAAATAATTTACGCGCACGCCTTACGGGGCAAAGGTCGATGGCGATTTACATTTCAAACTAACGGTACTAACGAAAAAGTAATACGATATACACACATATCGTATATAATAAATATATATAATAATATGTATATTTACATTAAACGTAATAATAGCGAACACAAACTTTGACAGTAGATTTGGTTTTTTCTAATAATATATAAATACATTATATTTAAAAACATACAAATTGCTTATGTTTTTCTATTTTTTGTACACAATTAGTGGTAGTCGTCCGACGTCGACGGCAGCCCAACGAGCTCAAGCTTAAAACAACATCGAGCGTTTAGACACGTTGGGCCGTGGGGGTGAAATCGGTATTGGTATACAACAGAAGGCGGCGGTGGTCAGGAGGAGGAGTGTGTGGTGACACGAGGAGAGTACACGACTTTTGGTCAGCACCCGAGCACACGATTTGAGTTTGAAACACGCTTTGGGCGGTGCGACGTTCCACAATCGGCGTTACGGTTTTTTATTTGACCTCATACCTAAAAAAAAAAAAAAAAAACATTAATAAAAACCGACGTCGGTCGAGGGAAGGTATACAAACGCGCAGTTGGGTTTTTACAACAAACGACAGTACGCGTTTGATATAAAAAATTACGAATATATATATATATACAATGTATATATTACATTATATAAATATCTGTGTGTGTAATATATACATTATGTATGTGTGTTTATATTGCACATTTATTGAATTTATTATATTTAAATATATTATTTTAGCGCGCAAAACGCACCTTTTCTTCTTGCAAGCACCTGGACGCGTACGGTTTGTACAGATTTCTGTAGAAATTGTGTCTGACTATTTTCGGGCTGGTCTGCGTGGCGGACTGCGGCGCGCGGGACGGCGGCGACAGACAATCGTTGCGACGCTTATTTCTCGAATGCATTGACAAGTCCAACGCCTGCGGTTCCATCAGCGTGGCCGTTACCATGGTGTTAATGAAACTGCTGTTGCTGCTGCTAACATATAAAAAACAAGAGTCAATCATCAGTGAACGATGGTACACACGAGTGTGTGCGATTTTTGGATAATTTTTCCAAACAGTAAATAGAGAACACGACTATAACACAAAGTAGAGCCGCGTCTCGGCAGTGGTATTTTACAATTCAATTTAATACATGTATAGTATAATATATATATATAAATAATAATTACCTGGATTTGTTGTAAGAGTTGTCTATCGCAGAGTACGGCGGCCGCGTGAGAAACAGATCGGAGGATACCGGTGGTCTAGAAGCCGACTGAAAATGAAAATAAAATCCATATTAATAATTGTTGCAAACGTTAAAATTTGACACAAATATTACTGTGCATTCTTTCGAGGAGGTGGACAGCGTGCGATGCGCATTTATCATAAAAAAACGGTAACGATGCAGGCGTTCTGGGGATTATTTTCGTTTATTATAACTAAATACGTATACTCATCTCCCAATACTACTAATGAGTACGCGCGTTTACTACGTACAACCGTAACGGATCGTCTGTCCGTCACGATGACAAACTGACGAACCAGCGAATGTCTCTCTCTCTCTCTCTCTTACTATCTCTTTGCCGCCGAATCTTCCACCTAAAATTCAGTCATCGGACACAAACGACGATTTTGTATGCGACATAATTTTTTTCCTGCGGACTCCTCCAAACCTACAATATGGTTTTTTTTTCTTTATTTTCCTTTATCGACGACGATATCTCACCAGTACTGCTCTATTTTCTCTATCCTCCCTCCCACCAATCCATACACACTACGACGGCCGCCCCGCCATCACCACCGTCTTTATAAAGTAAACGCGCTTATAGCGTGGACGACCAGTGTATATATATATATATATGAGTGTGTATATATATATATCGTTTATTGTGCGCGGAGATTTTTTTCAACTGTTATTTTACACAGGCGGTACACGCGCGTAGGAACGAAAAAAGCACGTAAAAAAAAAAAAGGTAAATCATTATGCGCTCACCAATGCGGCCGGGCTGAAATAACTGTTGATCTTGCTGTGCAGGTCGGCCGGGCTAAGCCCGAGGCCTGGGTGTTCGGCCGCTGCCGCCGCCGCGGCGGCTGCTGCGGCCACAGCTGCGGCGGCCGACGCTCCCGTCAGTCCCAGCGTGGCGATATGATGGTGGGCGGCGGCGGCGGCTGCCAGGTGCGTGTTGTGTTGCAGGTCCAACGCGTTGCGGGCGGCGGCGGCGACGCCTACCATGTCGAGACGTTTGCTGCCGACGATGTCGAGACGTTTACCGACGACATCGGAATGTTTGCCGCCGACGATGTCGAGACGTTTACCGACGACATCGGAATGTTTGCCGCCGACGTGAAGACGATTACTGCTGCTGCTGATGTTGTTGTTGGTGGCGGTATTGGTGTTGTTGTTATTGTTGTTGATGTGTACGTCCGGATTGCGGCCGACTCCCGACGACCCGGTCGGGGGGGCCGGAAGGGCGGCGGCACAGGTGTCCGGGCTGCCGAATCGGGACCGGCTGCCCTCGCCGCCGCCGTCCGTGTAACACGTCGACGAGTTTTTATCCGATTCGGCGGAAAACGATCTGTCGGAACGGTTATCGTCGTCGCGGTGGTCTTTGTTGTTGTCGTCGTCGTCGTCGTCCGCCGCCGATTTGTAGCCGTCCGAAGACGAACAGACGGCGACCGCCGCCGACTTTTGCTTCAGCTCCGCGTACCTGGCCTCGGCCTTTGTCACGATGTCCTTGTTCTTGAACCAGCCCCGAAACGTCGACTCGGCCACATGCAGGCTCCGGGCCACTTCGGCTTTCGAGCACCCGGTCATCTTGATCCGGACCAGGGCGTCCACTTTCTGGTCGACGGTGAACAGCCGCTTGCCGTTGCTGTACGTGACGGGCGACTCTTTGCCGAGCCGATTGTTCGCCTCCATGGCGACGATGCGGAGACGGGTTCCTGAAAATTACAGGGCACGCTTTAGTCAAGTAAAACAATATGGAGAGGGAAGCGGCAGACCATGGGCAGTAGTGTAGGGGGGTAGTACCGGGGGGCGGCGGCTTTAGCGCATTTTGCACGATAAAGATGATCTCGGGGGGGAGATTCGTGGGCAACCTCGAACACGATTACAAAAGGCGTGCCGTAGGACAGACACTCGAACAAATTCGGCGTCACCATCGACGTCGACGAGGACACGAGATATACGTATGTATTGGTCGAGTGGACGTGGCCGCTACGGTGCGAAAAAAATAACGATCGAATAGAGAGGGAATAAAATTGCATTCTTTTTTTTCACGATAACGAGTGCTGCTGCACCACGGCTCGATCGGTTAGTCAATTTTTAATAACGGGGGGTGGGGACCGTCGTCTCGGAAACGAGTTTCACAGTTTTTAAGTGTCGGCGGCGGTCGCCGAGCGAGTCGTGTTTAAAAAAAGGCGAAATTCTCGGTGGCCGACATCGACACACGCGATATTTTTGTTTTGTTGGAAACTATTGTGGACGGGTCGCGAGAAAATCGTTCAACACACACGGGCACGGGCATATGGCGCAGGCACACACGCATATGTCGATCGCGTCAAACGTAATCGATTGGCGCGATAGAGACGCGCCGCTGCAACACACAAAGACGTCTTGGTCGTCTTACAGCGTAATGCAAAAAACACGTCCTTGACACCTTAACGACGACGGGGCATCGCGCGCGGACCAAATCGTTTCGTGTCGACTAATAATTCGGTCACCGTGTCGGTTTCGGCGTCGTTACTACGATTGTATCGTCGTGCGCAATTTAAAACACACGGCTTGAGAGCGACTACGCGAAACAACTATCGCAATCGACGAACGAAGAAGATTTCGTCCGACCGACGACGGCCGCGATCAACGCACACACGTGTTTTCAACAAAGCGCGCGCACGTTCATCGTCGTCGTCGGTTAGTCGTGGATTTATTTTGGTCGGTTAATCAAAATAATCATGGACGACGCGATCGGTCGCGGAGGAATTTAACGACAAAATCAATAGTGAGATACACACGCACGGCGTCGGTTGTGTGTGTGTGTGTGTCCATCGCCGAAGCTACGTCGACGTTTGCAAAAAGAGACCTTTGTGACACGTACTGTTCACCGCTCGCCCGTACGCGACAACAGTTTCGCGTTGTTTGTGAGTAAAAACGTGCCGGACCGTACGAGAGCGGAGTGGCGGGTCGACGACGGCTACGAACGCGGAGGGGAACGGGACGCGAAGAGCCGAGGGAATAAAAGAAGAGAGACCGATAGCGGCCGCGTACGCGACGGGGATTATTATTATGTACGCGGGCGGGTAGGCGGGCGGTCGGTCGTTTTTTTCGGAGGAAACTAGCGAGAATAGAAAAAAAAACCCAGCGGGTTTCGGACGCCTCTCGTTTTGTGCGGAGGAACGCTTTCGTTTACTCCGCACAAAACGATGGGGAGAAAGGTTGGGCGACACGGAGTGATGGTGAGAGGGTGGACGACACTGAGCATTGGTGAGAGGAATGGCGAGAGGGAGGGATAGGCGCGCACACACACGACCGTTACTACGACGTACGTCCCTGGACACAGTATTGGGATATTTATTTTTTTTTTTTTGCTCGCGCGTTTCTATACGCGTCATTGCTGCGTCTAAAAAGAGTGTTGCGTTCCAAAAAACACACACGCGGTATCGTCGTGTGTATTACATGTAGTATTACGCAAGGGACTCTTGGAGAATTTTTTGTTTTTTAACTTCTACACATCTACACGCGCACCGCGGCACGTTGCTCAAAGATGTGAAAGCACATGACTTTTTTAAACCGCACGCGAACGCGCATGAATATCGCGTCGTGTTGGAAACAACAAACGACACGCGTATTGTATTGTCAATTTATTATTTGAAAACGACATATCATTTAAAATCGCGGTATTCATCTTCTATGGGAAGACAAATTCCGCGGAAGCCGCGTGATGATCTTAATGAAAGAAAAACACGCGTTAAAGAGCAGGCGCCGCAGCGAAGTTTGTGAAAACGCGGTGGTCGGCCGAGAGAGCGAAACGACAGGAAAAGCGCGGGCGATAATTTACTATTAAAACTCGTGTTCCTCCGCCGCCGGGTGCGCTTTCGTTCCGCGATGAATGAAAGCGCACCGATTTATCGAGTAAACCCCGCAGTTATTCTTAGATGGCGTACACGGGGGGGGGGGGGCCTCGGGGAGCAGAGAGAATAAATTCAAAAGTTTAACGGCAAAAAAATGAAAATTCTCCATCGGTACAAACGGTAAAAATCACACGCGGCCGCCGTCACAGTCGAAATATATAAAATTTTCCTCTGTTTTATTGTCGAAATATACTTAAAAACGAATGGCATATTACACTATAGAATATTGTTGAATGTCGAACGAATTTTTTCGACATTTTGAACATTTTTCAAACAAAATTGCCGAGGGCCGTTCGTTTTTTATGTAAAAAAAAAATTCCCATTTATTGGCGGCCGTCGTCTAGTTTGGTGAAAAAAAAAACTATACCGATAAGACTTAATTTGATAATTTTATAAAAATGTACGCGCCAACAAACAAGGTTTCCATAAAATTGTAAATTCCTATTATTTTTTTTTCGTATAACAGGCACTTGTTGGCGGAAAAATAATAATAATAATAACACCAATGAGTACTCACCGATAACAATATCCAGCGATAAATATCAATCTAGACCGGTAACTGGCGTGCGATACGATTGTCAATATATCACCGTTGCGTTCAACGCGGTCGAACAGTCACCATGATCGAGTTAAAAAAACAATTAAAGCGGTAAAAATAATAAAACGAGTTTATTGGCGGAACACTGCGGGCGCGAAAAAAATCTTGCCGAAATATCTTTTGGCGCGTCGCACGAGAAAATAAAAAATAATGTTTTTCGCGTAGAGTTTATCAGCTGAACGCGAAACAAGACGAACCGCACAGAGTCGCGTACAAATGCACACTGCGTAACTCGCGCGTCCGGTGATGTGTCCCGAGGACGGTGGGTGCGCTGCGTTGACCGACGTTAGACCGACGTCCGCGAAACGTGTGGTGGTAATGAACGGCGGTGGTGGCGGCGGCGGCGGCCGCTGCTGTCGACCGTCGACGGTACTCCACCACTACTCCCGCCACCTACGTTACACGACACCGCCACTACTCCTGCCGACGAAGTTACCCGTCACGGCCACTACCGCCGCCGTTACCCATCACAGTCACTACCGCCGCACCACGCCGATCCCCACCTCCACCTCTTCCTCTTTATCGTTCTCTAACGCGGCCACCGCGCCGTCCACATTGGCCGTCGACGGGGGCGCGATCGAGCAACACGATCGTATATTATCTCCTGGACGCCGCGTATACGTGACAGGTACGTACGGGACATACATATGCATAGGCGCGTAATATAAACGTGTACACACGACGGTACTAGAGTGGCGCATACACACGCGCAACACATACTCACACACTCGCGCGCTTAGGTAGGACGGTGTGATGGCGGTCGCTGTGAGCGAGGAAAATTGGAAAATGTCACATGTCCGGCGGCAACGGCGACGGACGACCGCGGGACGTCGAGTTATCGCGTTTCCCGTACCTCGCCCCGACCGCGGTGGACTACGGTCCGAGGACACCCTCGAAAACCCCCGACCGACATAATAACAACGTACGCGCTTTGTTAGCGTGTGTGTGTGTGTGTGTGTCTTACCGGCACGCACGGCCTGTACCGTTGCCGTCGCCGCCATCACTATTGCCGTTGTTGTTGTTGTTTTTATTACGACTACACCCAATACGTGCGCGCGTACAGCCGCGATGTTATTATTGTCGTTGTTATGCCCGCGTTCTCTCTTTTATATTTATTTTTGCGCAAATACCTCACGTTAGCAGTTCGAGGCACTATACTAATGCAACATCACACACACACACACAACACTCACTCACGCACATACGGTCGGTCGCCAAACGCGCAATGATGCGATACGCGTTAAACTCGCGTGNGCCAAACGCGCAATGATGCGATACGCGTTAAACTCGCGTGGTACCGAGCGCTATGGGCACGAAATACGATTATTAAAATTCAGCGTATAACAAAGGGTCGGGTCGTAAAAACGAACCGAGTACGCTCCAGTGTCGAAGTTTGTTTTTCGCAGCTATAACTACGTATACATATATGTATAGTTATTTATATATATATATATATATATATGTATGGTTTTCGATAAGGCGGCGGCGTAATTGACTGAGGCGCATACGTTACGTTTGGGAAACCGATTGACCAAAGGTCACAGGAAAGTAATGATGATGGGGGGGGGGTAACAACGTCGTTACGGCGGCAGCAGTAAATACTTTGCGTTTATTCACTGGTCGCTCGCGGATATTATCGCACGATCGGCGCTCCCGATAATTACTTTCATCGATGGCGATCGCAACAACAATAATTATAGTAGAGAGAGTGAGCGAGAGAGATAATAACGCGTATAATCGTGTATGGATAATAACGACGGTTACGACCGACAACAACAGCCGCCGCCAATCGTTACGGACGACAATAACGTTTAAACGTCCCCCGGGCTAATATACGAAATGTCGTCCCCGGCAGTGGTTGCGCCGCGCATAATAGAATTTTTTAAAAAAATGTCAACGTCGCGTGACCCGTCCAATTTAGCGCGGGTTCGAGCAACTCGGGTCCTCACGACTGTTTTCTACCCGAGACATTTCTCGGGACAAGGTTCCTCGACGGTTTCACCATTTTTTTTTTTTTTTCAATAACTCGTCGGGTTCCACGGTGTTTTGCGCGCGCTACGAAACGAAATAACCACGACCGTTTTTCGTAGGTAAACACATAAATACACATTCATGGGAATTCATAACGATATAATATAAATGTGTGTGTAGCGTGTGACTATTCGACTGCCGCCGCTCTGTAACGACAAAAACCAACTACGTTCCTTTGGCGCCCGGCAAAAAAGTCGGCGTCGCTATCCATGACGGGGCCCAAACGGGTCCGAGGGCGACGACGGGGTTCATTATTCTCCCCCCACACTGGCACCCCGTGACAAACTCGCGCGATTCGTAGACGGGGACGTTTTGACACGCGCACGCACAAAGTTTTCGTCTCGGTCACAAACGTGATCGCCTATAACTCAGCGCTTGGGGGGGGTGTGTATACAGCGCGTATTTACCTACTACACCGCTACCATCGTGCAGGCAAAGGGGGTAAACCTTACACCACTACTACTACCGCTACTACTAATACTACTCGTCCACCAAAACGCAGATCCGCGGTCCGTAACCGCGTAGCAGCACGCACGGCCTTTGTAATGCCGAAACCTCACATGCTCACGATACCAACGGCGCCACCACCTGCTCGCCGTCAGCGCGTCGTTGTATCCACTACTACTACTGTTGTTATTATCATAATCGATGCCGTTGTCGTTATCGTTATTATTATATAGAAAGTCGTTGCCATCCGACCGTGGCTCCACCGGATGAATGTGTTTTTGTCTATTGCTCCTGCTGCTCCTCCTCGTCCATCAGTACCACCTCCGCCGCATTCGTTGCCACCGCCGTTTTGCCTTGGGGTCGTCGGCGGCGGCAGGACGCGATTGTTGGCGGTCAAACATGACTGTGGTGGGTGAGGAGGAGGAGGAAAGGAAACGTTTGCGAGCGAGCACACACACACACACACATACGCNGTGGGTGAGGAGGAGGAGGAAAGGAAACGTTTGCGAGCGAGCACACACACACACACACATACGCTCGCACACACGCATATACACGAAACCGCGACGGCCGACATTATCGTTGTTGTGGCCGTGGAGATAATAATAATTCTCGCGATTGTGTAACGTTGTCGCCGTCACGGTCGAAGCCGTGGGGTATGCTAAGCGCGTTGTACGTTTTTGTACGCGGTAAACAAATGATGCGATCGCTCGAGTACGCTCGGCAACGACTAGACGTGTACGATTTGCTCGACACTGCCGTACACGGTGTACACGAGCGCATACACCTTGTATGGCAGTACCGAGTGAATTTTTACGCGGAGTGTGTGTCACGGGTGTTCCGACACACGACACGCGCGTAAATCGAATGCACAATTCGTGTGAGAATTGTAAGAGACGTTACCTACGAATATTATATAATACTGTGCGCCAGCGTCTATTATAATAAAGACGCTCGCTCGCACACACAAACACACACTATCGTGTTTGTACGTGAAAACGAATATCGCATTCGTACGTAGAGTACGTTTTTTTACGGACGACTCGTGTGAGCGAATATGAACGTATTAAGTTCACTACGTATTATACACGCTACGGTATTATTATTATTATCGCTTCTCGGCACGGAGCGACAAAAAAAAAAAACTATAATATATCGCGTATTGTTCGGGTGGGTACACACAAAGTACGATGCGCTCGATATTATTATACGTGTATATTCGTCTGTGTGTGTGTATGTTCTCGTCGGTAATATTATCGCAAACGCCGCCGACAACGATGCCGTGTGGGTCGACGGGGAATTTATTTTATTTTTTTCACCATTGCCGTCTAATCGTCATCATCATCGTTGTACGACGCCGTCGTCGTCGCTACAGTATTATTACTATTATTATTATTATTATTACAACTGGTCCTACGCGTTACGGACGCGGCCTCGTTTTCGAGACCTCCCGCCGACGGGGGTATAGAAAGAAGAAGAGAAAAAAATATCCATTCCTTTTCCGACGGAACGAGGTCGTTCGTCGACGGTTACGGCTAATTCGCGGCGTCTGCCGACACCGCCGTTAGCGTGAAAAAAATAAAGACGCCGACGCAATAATCCCGGCCGCGCCCGAGTGAAAATATCGAAATAGTCGAAAAAAAAAACAACGCGCTTGGACGACTTGCCCGGCGAGGATTATTACACGTCGCGTGTGTCGTCAGCTGGTGAAAACGCGTTTACCGTCCGACACCCGGCCTCGGTCGAAACGCGTCCCGTGCTTTTGCAATGGGCGACCCGAATATCCTGTCGTTTCCTCGCCCGAAAAGACGCGGTCTCTTTCCGAGTTTTTCCCGCTCGGTGACGACGCGTACAGCTATTCGATTCCCACTACCTCCGCCGCACACCCGCCAACGGACCCACCCGACCGTAGTTTCTCTGTCCAGCGCGCGCGCGACAAGTCCGTGCCGGCTGTCGTTTTGTTTCGAGATCGCTTTCCATTGTTAGGGCGAAACAAAAACGAATAGAAATTCTTTGTCTAACGTAACCCCCCAAAAAACCCGCGCTAAACATTACGGCGCTACATAAACAGTTTAGTGTACACACATACATACATATGTATATTTGTACTTTTTTTTTTTTTTTTAACGTACGCGATTCTATGACGTTTAACGTGTTGTCCGCTTAAATGGAAGTTTGAAATAAAGCTTGCGATTACTTTGGTCGTTAAAAGTACCGTGTATAATATCGTAGCGGCGCGTGTTAATGGGCTTACGTACATTTTTTACACTTGATTTATTACAGAAATGCAAAAACACAATGCCAACGCGTAATATTTGTTTGTGCGCGACGTGTTGTTGACCGATCACGCGCGGATTTCTTTTTTTAACTCGCGCAATCCGTTCGTCTGCGGCCGGTGAAAGGATTTCGGTCCGGTATGTGTGTGTGTGTGTGGATGTTTTTGTTTCAAAACGAAAATTGCATTCGAAAAACCGCCGACGAGTAACAATAACAATAACCGGTTGGGTTTGGTCGGGTTTTATTATTTTTTTTTCATTACGTATTTCTCGTCCCGTGCCTTATCTCGCGTTACACGTGCTACCCCGCACATATAGCGCGGTCGGCTGCGCCACGACGACAATACATATATATATTGTAAGGTTTCAGCCAAACAGAGGGCCTACTAATTACCCACTGCCCAGGGGGAACACTGGACAGTGACCTAGTAGCCGCGCCAAACAAGATAGTACTTGTCGACGGAGCTACTAGGTTTTGATAAAAACAAATAAAAAACAAATATTAATAAAAATGAAGGAAAAATATAGGGAGAAAAATAAAAGAGGCCATGAATAATATAATAACATTTTTTTTTATAATTATTATTTTAAATATATATATTTTCATAAAGGGAAGAATAATAAAAAAAAAAAANNNNTATATATATATATATATATAGAATTGCGTGTATACGTATAGTTGCGGGTATTCATACAGTCGAGGGTATACATGTAGTTGCGGGTATACATAAAGTCGAGTTGCAGGTATATAGATGTGTGTATACGTCCGTTGGTCTCTCTCACGTGCATACGCGCGCGTTCTATGCGTTTTTATACGCGCGGTGTGCACGAAACACATATTTTCACATTGTTTTTTCCGATGACCCGATTTTGGGAACGCGCGCACCGACTACGCGTTAAGGCACAGGTATCGAGCGAATGGGGACGCGATAACGGCGGAAGCGAAAGCGAGAAGACGATAACAATTATTGGCGGCGTCACTACTCTCGACGATAATTATTACCCGACGTGTTACATTGTGGCCGTCGTTGTCGTGTGGAAAGCGGCGACGGTCGTAACGATATGACGCACGCACAAACACACATACACATGAGCCTACACACACACACACACACACACACCGCTCGTTTCAAAACCGACGACGTGATCAAACGCTGTGCACGCCAACAGGGTTTCCGAGAAAATAAAATGTTTCCGTTTTTATTATTATTCGTTTATTTTTTCTCGTCCTGTTGTTGCTGTCGTCGTCGAATTCGTTGTCGACGACGCCGCCGCCGACTTGCCCACCACGACCACCGCACGTCCCGTTTGGCCACCCAACGCAAAATCCGGCCGGGTCGCTTCTAAAACTTCATGTACTTCACGTGCGTATTTTATTCTCCGGTACGTTAAATCGAAAACAGAAAACGTATAAACAATCATTTTGTGTACGCCGCTGTGTTTGTCTCGGCNAAAAACGTACAAACAATTATTTTGTGTACGCCGCTGTGTTTGTCTCGGCCCTAGCGCGCGCTATCGTTACTGCGACTCGCGACCCGATCGGGTAACATCGCCCAAACGTCAAATGACATCTATCACGAGAGGGGGATGGGCGATACGATGATATACGGAAATACCTATATAGTAACGCGGACAGAGAGAAAAAGCGATGGACGCACATTTATTTAACGCAAATGTTAAAAAAATAATTAAAAAAAACGTTCTGCGTGTTTCGGCTCTATCGCATACACCAAACGGTATACGGTTTTCCTCGGGTTTTGCCATTCGACAAGGATAAAAACCTGAGGAAAACCCGACGGTAGACCGAGAATTTTTATCCGTCGTCGCCACCAACACGTTTAGAGAGAAAAGTTACCAACCGACAACGATGGCGGCCCCCCCGATAGTGTGATCGTCCTTTGTTGTCCAAAGAGAATCACCTTCGTTGCGACACTGAATTTTTTTTTACCGAACGCTCTGCTTATCCGACCCCGCTCTCTCGCGCGCGGCCGACCTGCGCGACCGCGTACGGTGCCGGTATTTTATTCAGACGACGCAACCCTCACAACAGCAGCGATGTAGCGACATACGCATGAGAATAATTCTCGTTGTAGTCGTTATAGTATAATTATTATACAACAACATAATTATGTCCTTGTTTTTACTCGGCCGTCGCTCAACAATCGTATGCGAAGCCGCCGCCGCAGAACGTTTGGACGAGCCGAGGACACAGTTCAGCGGTAGTGTGTATTATGCGTGTTGTCCCCGTCGCGTACGTCTGCCGCAAACGTAACGTCGTATGTCTGCGCGTATAGGCGTAGACGTATACACCCTGCACATATCGCGTACGCATAACGCGGGTTGCATATTATTATTGTCGTGTTTAAAACGATAGAACGCCGCCGCCGTTGGCGACGGGTGTTGAGTAACGCGTCGCCATCACACGGTCGGCTGGGTCTCCGTGCGTGTATGCTGTATGCATGTATGTGTGTGTGTGTATACGTGAATATATTGTGTATACGAGTGATCGCGCCGAGTAGGTGCAGCGGTGGTGATGCGGGTGAAGGCAGACGACCGGTGCGGCGGTCGCGGAGCGATGATGACAGGAGGAGCGGGGAACGACCGTAGCGTGTCGTGACCGTTTGGAAGCCGAGTGTAGGACCGCCGGGTGTGTCCGGGGCAACGATGCGTATATACGTGTATATGCATACACATACATATATATATATATATATGTACATAAGAGCGAGTGTGTTTGTGTGTGAAGAGTATGTAGTGCGTATTGTGATGGCGGAGAGTGGTTTTCGAGATGACGAAGAGTGGCGGGGAAGGACGGGTCCCGCGGGTTTAACACGCGATCCGCGGGTCCGGAAGACGGACGACAGACGGCAGACGCGACGGTGGGGCGCGTGGTAGAACGGCGGACGGCCGGAGAGAAGGGTGTGTTTTTAGTGATGGCGGTGCGGGCGGTGGACGGACGGTAGAGAAAACGACGCGGTCGGCCGTCCCGAGTTTGGCGGGTTGCCGATACAGGCGGGTAGCGGGGGCGGGTGATGTGGCGGACGAGTAGACGCGGTCGGCGATGGCTTGATAGGCGGTCGAGGCGGTGCCGAGGGGAACGTTAGAGTGTGTGCGCGTATATAGAAGGGAGAAGTCGGAACGGATATTAGAACGTTGACGGCGGCGGCGACTGCCGCCGCCGCCGCCGCCGCTGCTGCTGTGCCCGGGTCACGTTCGTAATGGGCATATGGGGACAGCCGCGCGGACAGGCCGGAGGGCGAGTAGGGTTCGTCGTCGTCGTCGTCGTTGTGCTATACGTGTCCGGCAGCTGGCCAACCGCCTCCACCCTTTTTTCGTTCCCTCTATAAACTAGTACTATATATAAAGCGATTGTATATATGTATACACGTCCTTTCATATATATATATATATATATATAGAGCTCACGTCCTTTTATATATATATATATATAGAGCTCACGTCCTTTTACATATATATATATATATATATACATTATGGACGTGAGACTAACGCTACCACACACCCCGTCACCGTACACCTCCGTCCGCTGAACTCCTCCGGCACTTCGCACGGTTCTACTGTTATCCGACGGCTGTCGTTTGTCCCCTTTACGACAGCGGTCGCTCGGCGTCCCCTTTTTCTAATCTACCGCCGGCGGACTAACGCACGCACTCGCACCTCCGCTTCCCTGCGCTCGTGGACGTTGTCGACGACGACGACGACAACAACAACGTCGACGACCGCGGCTCTCTTTAACCCCTCGACCGCCGCCCGCTCATCAACGACCGCGGCTCTCTTTAAACCCCTCGACCACCGTCCGCTCATCGTCATCGCGCCTCGATAGTCGTTTGCAATGTGTCCGTGTGCGTGTGCAGCGTACACCGTGTGTGAGCGTGAGCGGCGGTGTGGTCCTTAATTTCGGACAGCTTTCACTGCCGCCCCCCGCCGGCGTATCTCTTTGTTCGGCACAATCGATTTCCTGCGGTGGTCAGCGGCCGACGACGGCCATTTTGCACCAACACGACCGCACGACGTTGAAACGCAAAAACCGGCAACGACAAAAAAAACCAATTCGTCTGGTGTTGCACGCGGTTGTGACGACTGTGTGTGTGTTGCACGCGGTGACGGGCGAGACTGATTTTCGATATATTTATTAAAAAATCCTATCGAGTTTTCGGCGCCCGACTGTCGGTTCGAAAATTCGGTCGACTAGGTTTTGGACTCCTATATAACCCCCAAGTCGACGCCCCCCCGCCCGTGTTTTTGGCAGCAATGTATTGTATACGTGTATACCGTATACACGGGACTTTGTGCGATTCTAAACGTACGACGCTGCTGCTGACCCTTCAATTACCGCTTCCCCATAGAAAAAAAAATTTGAGGCGCTAAACTGATTTTCAGTGGGTGAGGGAGGGCTTGTCGGGGTATATTTTGCACGTTGATATCGCACTACTATTATTATAATTAGTTTTATTTTTATTATTATTTTCAGTATTATTGGTATTATTATTGTTGTTATTACTATTATTATGGTTTATTATACGGTATGGTTTCCGTACCGTTGTCGAAACCGTGTGAAATGCGACCACGTCGCTAAAAATTATCGGCTCGCGATCGTCGTTATTTTACGTTATTATGGAGTTCGCCGGCGGTGTATCCGACTCGATGTATCTGTTTATCGGTTCGCGGCAGATGTTTTCGTATTCGATTATCGAGTCGTGTTTATTATGTGCATTCAACAGGTTGCCGTGTCAGACGTCGGCGGCGTTGTCTACCGCCGCGCACATAACATACGCGGTGTGTGTGCGTGTGTACTTATTACGGTGGCAATAATTGCACGCACACACACTATCGTAGCAACATATATAATTATAACGCTGTACGCGATAACGAGCGACCGTCGTGACCCCGTCCGCCTTCCTGCCTGACAAAAAATAACAAAATAACGCGAAACGCATTAGAAATCCTCAAAAACTCGATCGTACGCATGATCCGGTGTATGTTTTTTGAGCTTCGTTGCGAAGCTGAGAAGGTATTAATTTTACTACGATGTGTTTCATTTTTTTTTTTGTGTCTGTCGCCACTTTTTTCATGGCTCTCACCGGACCGATCTCCATGAACAATATGTCCGAAGATCACAATTCTTATTTAGTCCAACACTAAAATTCCCCCCTTTCATTGCAAACGGAGGAAATACCCAAAAATTACAATTTTTATAATCGATAAATTTCGACATTTTCTAAACTTTTTTTTCTTAAAATTGCCATAACGTTTTGATAAATGAACGAATCATCATAACTTTTATTTATATCGAAGCCTTAAGTTTTTTCCAATCTTTTGATATATTTTTGTGAACATTTAATCCTTTACCTGACCACAGGAGGGATTCAAATTAGCGACTTGTGCACAAAGTCTTAACTTTTTCAACTTAATTTTTGAAAATGTTCAAGAAATTAAATATAAATTTATGTCAATAATATAGCTTACAATAAATAATATATGTTCAAAAAAAAAAATTTTGTCACGAAATCTTTTCTTCTATTGAAATATAGCCGTCGAATTTAATGAAAAATCATAAAATGTATGATGAATGTAAAAATCATTAAATATTATAAATAATTAAAACTGCCATAACTTTTTTAAAAATTAAAAATCGATATAATTTTATTTTTTATAGACACATATTTACCTATCGATATGTATGTATTTTTTTATAAATCTGACCCTTTTCTTGCCTTTTGGTAGGGATTCAACATAACAACTTTTTCACAAAAAATGAATTTTTTCAACTTAACTTTAGAAAGTGTTTCAGAAAAACTGACACTTTTATATATATCTTAAATTAAAGCTTATATAATATATTTTAATATGAAAAAAAAACCAGAACAGAGGGGTCGCGGCACAGTGATGATGTGGCATAATTGGTTCAAGTATAATGATATCTGACAGTGATTAAAATCACTATCAAAAAAGACACTTCGATGCAAATCTATAGATAGATTTAATTTAAAAAAATTGGTGGATTATTCCAAAAGCTACATGATCTACTATTTCCTTTAATATCCTGATTCTGATAAAGTATGTTGAATTAAAAAGGGATATAAATATTATTTCTCTTAAAAAAATTGTGTTAATCCATACACTTTTCAATAAGTTATAGCATTATAAAGTCAAAAATGTAAAAATTAAAATCGAGAATTTTCACACAAAAATAGCATTCGGTAGCCATTTTCACCGTGAAGACAAAATAAAGTCCAAAATTTTTTTTTCCATAATAAAGAACATTACATTAGCTTTAATTTAAGATATATATAAAAGTGTCAGACTTTCAAAAGCTAAGTTGAAAAAGTTGTCATTTTAAAAAAAAATATCAAATATTGGGTAAAGACATCATGAATCTATAAAATAAAATTATATTGATCCATACATTTTTCAAAAAGTTATAGCATTATAAAGTTAGAAATATAAAAAAATCATATTTTCGCTTCGATGCGAAACTGAAAAAGTATTAATTTTATCATGATGTGTTTTTTTTTCGTGTCTGTTGTCACTTTTTCACAGCTCTCATTGGACTGATTTTGATGAACAATGTGACAAAAGATCAAAAATCGTATCTAGTTGAAGACATAACCTTTAAAAATTGAAAAATACCTCGTTCCCCGTAATTGAGAGATATCTCCAAAAAAATAACAATTTTAAAAATCAGTAAATTTCATCATTTTTTCCACTTTTTTTTCTTAAAATTAGCATGACTTTTTTTATATTAAAACCTTAGATATTTGCCTTTCATTTAATATAATTTTTTTGAAATATGACCTGCCCACAGGGGGTGATTCAATATATCTATTTTTGAGTTAAAATTTTTTATTTTCGATTTTAAATTTTCAACTTTAAATTGCTATAATTTTTTGAATAATGTATGTATCAACACAAATGTTTGTTTTCTAAATACATTATATATATATATCTTTCATTCAGCCTACGTTTTTTGTAAATCGGATCATTACCCTTTATACAGGAATGGATTAAATTTTTAAAAATACAAGTAAACATTAGAACTTTTTCAACGTAACTTTTGAATATGTTCCGAAAATACTCCGAGATTTAAATATATGTCAAATTAAATATAATTTTAAGCACTATAAGTTCAAAAAAAAAAATTGTCCTGACACCTTTTCTTCTGTATGCAAATGCTCGTTGAATTTAACTAAAAATGTAATTTTTATGTAAAAATCAATGTTTAACATGAAATATTTTAATACTTAAAACTGCCATAACTTATTGAAAAATTAACAAATTAAAATTTTTTTTTTATATTGAAACCTTAGATTTTTTTCTTTTATTTAATATAATTTTTTTGAAAATCTGACTCTAAAACTGCGCTCGCAGGGGAAATTCAAAAAAACAATTTTTGCACACAAGTTAAGCTTTTTCAATGTAAATTTTGAAATTATTCGGGAAATATTGACACTTATTTATTTTTAAATTAAATCTGATATTATTATTTAGAATAAAGTTTATAAAGACATAAGAAGTTAAATTTATTTAAATTTTTTTGCTTTTTTGAAGTCGAAAAAATCCCTTAATCAAATAAGAAAGTACCTTAAACAACTTTCATACAAACAATTTAAATGATTCATTTCTAATATTTTTAAAGTATTTATTACATTTATTTATTTATTTATATTTATTGCATATTGTCGAATTAGATTTGATACGATAAAAGTATTCACCTGCAACAGTAAATAATTTTACTTTGTAATTAATTAATTTTTTAACTCTACTTGTGTGTGATACTAATTGTCTATAACATTTCAAAATTTTTGGTAATATGTTGCTATATAAATCATAAATCTAAAAAAAAAAATGATTATTAGTTTCATTTGAATTTAACAATCGATTTTTAAAATTATAATCAAAATTTATAAATCGTTCAAATTAGTAAATCTTTTTAACAAGTTTATTTTTTTAGTTAAAGTAAATCAGTAAAATTAATTCAGTTCTGCATATTTCAATTGTAGAATCTTTTAAAACACCAAATTTAATTAGAAATGATAATTATTTCTATTTAAGTGATCTATTACGATAAAAATGCGAAAAAATCGAGCTTCACTAATAAATTTACTGTAAATAGTAATTATAAAAATTCCTGACTGCATATTAATCTTAACAATACCATTTTTTCTATTTAATTATTTCAATCTAAAACTTGCAAGTTATGCAAGTTAACTAAAAGTTATGGTAATAAATTCATTTTTTTTTCACTAAAGGACAAAAAAAAGTAGATTAAAAGTAATTACTTTTAAGATATTAAAAATCAATTCTAATTTGAAAACAATTAATTATAAAAATGATATAACATATAATTTAAATATATAATATTATATATTTGAATCTAAGAATTACTAATGATGTTATAAATAAGAAAATAGGAGTTCATTTTGCTTTTGTAATTATCCATAATTTCTTAGAATTAATCACTATCTACAGATTTGCATTGAAGCGTTTTTTCTAATAGTGATTTTAATCACTGTCAGATTAAATCTATACTGGACCAACTATGCCACGTCCCAACTGAGCTGGGGATTTTATATTAAGTTAATTGATACGAAAAGAAAAATGAAAAATGAATATACATTTGACTCAAACTCCAGGTTTAATAAAAAATATATTAAAAACAATATAAAGAAAATTGCTGCTGAATTTAACAGTACTATAATTAACAAATAAAATTAAAAATATTGGTTTTGATAACATTTTTTAACATTTTTTTTAGTGTTTAAAAATGTAATTATTACATATTTTACATTTTCATAGTATTCACTTCTAAATTCATTTTTAGTTTTTATTTAAAAAATACATGTAAATTTGTATAATTTTATTTTTACTTTGATAATAATGGTCTACAAGTGGTAAAAATATTTCATTAATGTTGAATATTCTTAATTTTGTAGTTTAAATATAGGGAATCCTGGTGGAATTATATAAACTAATTTTCATAGCTTCAATTTAATTATAGTATAATGATATAATAATTTCATGAATATTTTTTTAGTTTCGATGCGAAGCTGAGAAGGTATTCATTTTGCTACCATATAAAATACTATAATATAATACTTTTCTATAACTTTTTTAAAAAAGTATGGATCAATAATTTTTTTTCATGAGAAATACTATTTATGTACCTCTTTCATAAAACATATATTTTTTTAAAAATTTAAACACTTCATTGTAAAAGTAATACCTTCTCAGCTTCACATTGAAGCTAAAAATGTTCGACTTTATTTTGTTTTCATTGTAAAAACGGACATCATAGTTGTTAATTATTAACACGATTTTTGTAAAAAATTACAATATTAAATAATTAAATATCGATTTCATACTATATTTAATTGTTATAATAAATATTTATTCATATATAACACTTATAAATCATGAAACTTGTAATCGGGATATAAATACGGAGATGATGTTGCTTTTGGAGTAATCCATTCATTTTTTAAAATTAAACACTATCTACAGACTTGCATCGAAGCCTTTTTTATGATAGTGATTTTAATCACCGTCAGATTAAATCTATACTTTTTTTTTTTTTTTTTTTTGCGTT
>NW_026099573.1:44880301-44894579 GCF_025091365.1 Daktulosphaira vitifoliae
TTTTTTTTTTTTTTTGTCGCGTTTTGAACTCGAAAAATGTGTCGTCACGCGCGTTACGAGTTCGATATGTGTATAATTACTATGGTCGTTGTTGAAATTTCTTCGACCCTCCCTTCCGGACCCGAACACCGTCTTCCGACTCGTTCGAAAACGCCGTAATTATTTTCTCTCAAAAACCGGACCGTTGACGCCGAGTCGCAGAGGTTTTTTTCCTTATCGATTAAATAGACCGATCCAACACGGTTTGTTTCGGTCTGATAGTTTTTTTGTGCCGTCTGTCGTCTTAGCACGCACACGTCTGATTTATTTTACGCTGTCGAGCCAAAACGGTTTTGGCAGCGTCATTAAAAGATACACGCGTATCATATGTACATACATATGATACATAAAAACGCGTACTTTGGTGTTCTTATGGCAGCCCAATACGCGATCGTGTAACGTTCTATTGACAAACGGATCGGCGGTACGCTTAGCCTTCGGACACCGCGGCCGGCGTCCTAGAATATAGGCGAGACTAAAAAAAAAAAAAAAAATCTAGTACTAGTCAATACGACCCGATGGCCGTAATACGCGTTAGTTTTTTAACAACGCGTGCTCATCGAAAAAAAAGCTACCGAAACAACGTTGCGTCAGTCGTGTGTTCATTCCAGTTTTCACGATTCGAGGTGATCGACGGTCGAGATTAGGACACGATGAACTGGTCAAAAAAAAATCATTACCGAGAAACACATATTTGAAACCACAGCCGTTTCTACGCATACGTTATGCCGCATTTTTATGCGCGATAAACATTTTGACCGAGAAATAAAATATTTTTAATAAGGATTTTTTTTTTTTTACCACGACCGGGACTAGACGCGGCGTCTACGACGGACCGCGTATTTTTGCAATAAAGACCCTTACTTTCGACATTTGCCCGGTGGACGAGTGTCGTGTATGTCAACGGAACGTTCGGGAACGCGATTAGTCACAAAATTATTACCGGTAAACGCACTTGTATACCAGTAACGAATAAATAAATGTAAATGCATATTTGTATGTGTGTACACGTGTAGACCGTTTCTATTTGAAACGTTGCTCGATGAAAACATCAAGGCGATATTCTTTGTGTAAAGACATGGCTATTTACGCGCTCGGAGTAGTCGCTCTCCTTGTTTACACACGCACACACACATACACACCCTTACGACGCAAAACTCGTTTGCTGTTTACCGGTTGAGACGATATCGATCGTATTTGCTCGTCTACATGCACAGAGACACGTATCTCGAGCGCAAAAATCAAGAAACGACAAGTTCGAACGACATGACTTACCGACGACGAGTTATGAGCGCTCACGTGCACGTGTTAGCCGCTCGACGACCTCGACGGGTTCCGAAACACGATAAAAAGTACGACGCGCGTAGACGTGTGAAGGGCGCGAGGAAAAATAATTTATATCGCTCGTGTCGATCATACTGTTAATAGTCGATTAACGGGTGGGTGGGGGCACGACAACCAGCCCTACGAATAATAAAACGCATCCTTACGCAAATCCCTACTAGCAGTGATTGGGGGGGGGGTGAATTCGTTTTCTATCGAAAGCCCCAAACGCTCCCGAATTCATTCCGCGTTTATCAATACTCCGCGCGCCCCGTCCCTAAAAGTCGGCCGGTATAGTGGCAGCGGCTCACGCGTTTCGACGACCGCAATCGTCAACGGTTTTCCGTTGAAGCGTATCGACGCGTTCGTTGACTTTTCCATAGGTCCACTAGTCGTGTGTGTAGAGTCCGGCTAATGAAATGTTTGAACCCGACCGAATTTCCGGGAAACGTACACGATCGGCGGTTTCATAAAAACACACCGTCGTTCAACAATAGATGTGTGTGTGTGTTCGTGTACGGTGCGTATCGTGTACCTCTTCGGGCGCGGTATATTATAACCCGTCGGGTTATAGTCCGTAGTCTATAGTCTATACACGACCCGTGTCGGGACTTATAAAGTACTGAAAAAGCTCGGGTCGTTTTTCTACCCTCTTTCGTTTTCCGCGCGATCCGCTTTCCCCGTTGTTATTAGAGATAAAATGACGTTTACCGAAGCCCGTCGGACGAGACGGATAAGCGCGATTCGTGTAACAAATTTTGTGCGCGGGCGGCCGTCGTTGTCGGGGTGAGTTGGCGTCTCTCGGAGCGAGTTTATCCGTTACGAGGGCCGCCGCCGCCGCCGCCGTTACAATACGTGCCGACGACAGTGACGGATTAATGGAAAAGTACGGCGTTCTCACGGTTCTTTATAAACGCCAACGCTTATCCGACGACTTCGCCGTTACGCATGTGAGTGTGTGACCCGACGAACGCGCCGAGGCGTCTGAAGAATATCGCGCGTACGCGATACGTGCGGTTGCGTAACATCGTGACGTTACGCAACCGACCAGCGAGGACCGCCGACGGGCTGACCCCACTCGTCGGTTCGTCTCGACCCCGCCCCCGCCCTTTTTCCTCGGAAGACCCATGAAACCGACCGTGCGACGGCTTCTCCGACGCGTTCAACCGTTGTCGCGCGAATCGAATAATTCAATAACTCGGACAGCGAGAAAATCGAACCGACGGCGCGGTTGAAAATACAAATAACACTCTCACACACACACGTGTCAAACGACTACGCGTACGCGCAAAAGTCGCATTGCAACCGAAAAACTCTTGGCGGCGTACGCGTTTAACGTGACGCGTAGCGTACACCGCGATGCAGCAACAGTAGCAACAGAAACAACAAGAACGACAACAACGTATAATAACCGTTAATCAATTAAATTATAGTAATTAAGATAATCGAAATAAATACACGAATTACATGACAACAATAGTAAACGTTTTTATTTCGTTCGTACTGCGGCAGCAGCCTAACAGCGGGTTACGATTATTTTTCTCGCTCGCAAGCCACGTTATTACTATAGTAATAATAGTACTTTTTTTTTTCTGATCGAAACTCTTTCCACCGTCGTGCGTACACGTTCGATTTTTTTTCTACAATCTCTGTACACGGGACATATCAGTCAACAGTAACAGCGGCGGCTGGGTCGGAGATGGCGGATTATCGCTTGGCACACACTCGCGCACCGCGATGCGTATATATATATATATATATATATATATTTATATTACATATATATTCTAGTGTGTTGGTGCGCTATTGACCAGCCACGGCCGTTTACCAGTCGCCATTACCATCCGTTTTGGCGAGATAACGCCTACGCCGTTCGGCGGTCGATAGCGACGTCGTATATACGTGCACACACGCCAGCGAACACAGACTTCCTTCGTACAATAATATATTTTCCGTACTCACGGATGTGATACGTGTTATATATATATATATATTGTATGTATATACAGTTTATATACATACGTACTGTATATACCGTGTGGCTGTGTACGCGTAGTTACGATGATAATATTATATTTTACTCTAGAGGCAGGATAAAAAAAAATAAAAAAACCCAACCACTAATACGGAGATTGGTTTTTGAAGTGAACAAAAAAAATAAAACCTTCAGTCGGCGTGACGGACTTTTTAACTTTCATACGCAATAAGTAAAAAATGTTGCGCAACGTCGAAACGCTCGAGCTTCCCGGTTTTTACCGTTATGGAAATTGTACTCGATACGGCGTCGGCGGCTATCGTTATTAATGTTTTGTACGGAGACGCGTTTTACACACGTCGGAGAAGTAAAAGGAAAAAAAACAAACACAAACGTTTATATTTTTTGTGTGAGTGTTCACCGCCGAAACGAGTAAAACGTGAATTTAATCTAACCGGACCGTCGAATGTGCGTTGACGTTGCCGAGTCGTCTTCCAAAAGTAATATTATCCGTTAGCTTGACGGGTGCGACCCGCCGGCAAAAATCCACTCGGTCCGGTACCAAAAGACGAAACGGCCACCGTCAAGGTCGAGAAGAAAATCGTGCGCGCATCTGTACCGCCGTCGAATACGCGTCTCGCTTTGTCTCAGAAGTCGTCGGACGGGCTTTCTCGCAGAGTGTATCGTTGGGTGAGAAAGCGAGGCTTTTTTATAGCCTTTTATATATAATTATAGACACGCGTTTTTTATCTCGGGCGGCATCGTTGGTACGAGATTCCCGGGAATTTGCCGTGGCCTGCGGGTCGACGAGGGGTGAAAAGAGCGCGGACGCGCCGATACGCGTTATTTATTTTTCGTGACGTTCAACGTGGACCGGCTCGGGGCCCAGAGCCGTCGACCCGACTTTGGGTGGACGACGACGTTCGGAAGACATGGACCGACCGGACGTCGGTGTGTGTGCGCCTACGATATACGCGCGAGACATAAGCCGTAAAAGGGTCGCGTTTGTCAAAACGAAACGACTCGCCCAAGTTTGTTTATAATCACTAACACACACGCGCGACACGGACTTTAAGGACCGACGTCCTCGTCGAATCGAGTCGTTACGAAACGGCCGAGTCTGACGAAAACGATAACTGCTGTATCTGTACGTGTGTGCGTGTGACAAAAGTTTTACTACTGTCGTCGTCCATTGTATTCCAACTTGAGATATATATAGTACATAATGTGTTGGTATACAGAATGTATTATATCTTATATAATATATCCCATACGCGCTACGTAAAAAACGTGTCTCGACAATTATAATCACAATAGAACCGGGGGGGGGGATATGTTGATAGTGTTGGGACTATATGAATTTTAACGGATCGCGAAGAGTAAAAAAAAAAAAAAAAAAAGAGAAAACAATGCGCTCAATTATGAATTTTTACGTTTTCGGAACTGTTGAAAAATAAAAAACCGAGCACATTGGGGTCGCGGCACAGTGGAGACATGGCATAGTTGGGTCCAGTATAGATTTAATCTGATTAAAATCACTATCATAAAAAAAAGCTTTGATGCAAATCTGTAGATAGTGTTTAATTTTAAACAATGGATGGATTACTCCAAAAGTAACATGATCTCCTATTTCCTTATTTATATCACGATTACAAGTTTCATGATTTATAAGTGTTATATATGAATAAATATTTATTACAACAATTAAATATAGTATGAAATTGATATTTAATTATTTAATATTGTAATTTTTCACAAAAATCGTGTTATTAATTAACAACTTTGATGTCCGTTTTCACAAAGAAAACAAAATAAAGTCGAATTTTTTTTTCATATTAAAATATATACTAGCTATAGTTAATTTGAAAAAGTTGTCATTTTGAATCACCACCAGTGGTCAGGAAATAGGTCAGATTTATAAAAAAATATCGATAGGTAAATACCTATTGTGTCTATAAAAAATTATATCGATTTGGTAATTTTAAAAAAGTTATGGCAGTTTTAGTATTAAAATATTTCATGTTAAACAATGATTTTTATATTAATTTTTAAATTCATCATAAATGTTTACATAATTTTTCGTTAAATTCGACGACTGTATTCCCATAGAAGAGAAGGTGTTGGGACAATTCTTTTCTTTTTAACATATAGTGCATAACATTAGCTTTATTTTGTGATTTGCGGACGTATTGTACATCAGTCCGGAGAGAGCCGAGAAAAAGTGGCGACAGACATAAAAATAAAAACACATCATAGTAAAATTAATACCTTTTCAGCTTCGCATCGAAGCTAGAATTAAACGAAAAAAATAAATAAGGAAGAAAGTCGCAAAATTAATGTGACGGTCGTGTAGCGGTCGGTGGCTAAAAATTTTCACCGTCATTTGTCATGTTATACGGGACCACGGCCGCCGCCATGGACAGGAGCCCGGTTTTTGGCTACGGCCGCGGTCTGATCGTTATGGGTCGGACGAGCGCGCGTTCCTCTCTCCGGGAAGTCGGTTATTAATGACGGTGACCGGCGGCGGCACTAATCATCGTCAATGACGCGCGTACCACACACCTCTTCGGGCCAACGACCATCATATTTAATGTGGCGGCCTGAAAACTACGACCGGACCGCCGCCGTGCTCGGGTCTCGTTTGGAAAACGGCCAGACCGGGGCCGACAAGCGTATGTCTTCGGTGTTTGCGAAGGAAAAAAAAAACCAGAAACAACAGACAACTGTACACGCCCCCATAACGGTCGCGCATTCGAAAATTCTGGAGGTCTAAAATGTACGAACAAAACACATTGTCCGGACTGTCTAAACCTTATCGAAACGGTGTAAAACACATTGTAATTTGTTCTTTTCGGAAGTATCTCGCGTTCTATAATAAAAAATAAATACCATTCTCTTCCACTACTCTTCTCGGGCACATAGTATTATAAAATATTATAAAAGTATTAAAAGTATAAAAGTGTCTTTTATAATACTGGTACAAAAATCGTTGACTAGTGTTTTACTTATTTGTAATCCGGTTAAAAACCTAACTCGATACCGTTTTGAAGAGATGAGAGCGACAGGGAATGGACCAGAATTATCCAACATATCAAAGTACATCCAAAAATTACAATGCGTTTTTCATAAGTGATTGCGCGAGGCACAGTGGTGGAATCGATCACCTCATAACGCCTAAAAAGGCGTTCGTCAGAGCCGAGCGCGGGTCTTATTCATGAAGCCCGGCCCGGTCGACAAACTCTGGTCTATTTCGGACCCGGCCGATCGGTCGAACACGTTTCGAACTCCGGCCCGTCACATTTTTTACCGTTTATTATTAATAAAAAATCCGCAGCGGACGCGTCACGATAATCGATAACGGTCGCAAAGTCGTTCCACTGAAAATATCGTTTCGTTGTAACAAATGCGTATTAAAATACCCGAAAACCGTTCGACGAGTACGCTGTTTACGACCTTAATTTTTTAATGGCGTGGATAGGCCGGGTACGGGCTCGAACCGGCCCGTGCAGATATACGCTCCGATATAGATAATAATAATAACAATAAAATCGAATGGAAATACGTTTACCGGGTCGATAGTGATAATTTACGTACGACAGTGTCCGCACAACGATGGACGCGATAAACGCCGTGTCTCGGAACTAGGCCAATTATAAACTATAATATATATATAAAGTGCTCGAGTAGTGTAATCGAATAGTACGGAGTACTGTAAACGCGTTTAATCGACCGCGCTAATTGTAAGTACTCGGTCGAAGATATCACTCTGAGCGAGTTTACAATTCGGTTTGGTATTGAAATGGGCTTTATCATTGACGCGACCGATACACACGATCGCCGCTACAGTCGAGTGTATTGTAGAAACCGAGTTCGTATACAAACCGTATGCGCAGCGATCCATCACCGGCGGACAGCATTTTACCGATCTGTTGGCGTTTTATCGTCGACTCGAATTTATATCGTTCAAAAGAAATAAATGTTGAATATTTTACGAGAGCTTTCCCCTAACTGGTTCCTACAGTTTTAAACGGTGTCGTACACCTCCTCCGACCTCCCTCGCGTAAGTAAAACTCGTTTCGTCACTTCTGTGCGAACACGTTTATTTTTCTTAGCTGCGCGCGTATGTGGTTTTTTTTTCATCCCATCCTACAACGAAATCTATTGCGGACAGACAGCCTCCCCGCCGCGGTTTACATTGCGTTTTTTGGACGCGCAACGACCGGTTTGAAAAAAAAAGCCCCGACCGTTGCGCGCAGCAAAAACCGCCGAGTTCGACCGCGGGGATCGTTCGACGGTCGATAGTTACGGAGGGCAATCGCGAAAAACTCGCGCGCTCGTCCCCGTCATCGTTATATCACCGTCCCCCGGTAAGCGTCCGTCGCAATCGAAGGTAAACGAATCCGGTCGCCCTCTAGGGGCTCGGGTTTCCTGTCTGCCAAATTATCGCCGACGCGTACGCGGTACGCTAACGCATTAGACGCGGCGGGGGGGCCCTTGGAAACGACGGCCGCGGGTCGTTTCCGACAGAGGCGGGACGCGATGCGACGGTAGTGAGGCGGTTATAACTCTCGAGAACACGAATCCTCAGCGCGTCCGATTATTACGGACGGACGGTCGCCCTTCACCGCCGACCGTCGTCCCCGTTCTCCCTCCGCATAATTTTCTTCTCCGAAAACGTCTGCCGTTATTACGTCGTCGTCGTCATCGCTTCGGTTCACAATGATTACCACTGGCGGCCTATATATATGTATATTATACGCATTGAACCCTCGGTCGTTTGCACGGCTCGTCGGCGCGCGTTACAAAGAGCCGGGCCGGTTACGTTAATGTTGCGCGGTAACGCGGAGATGCGTGCGCGGGCGGGAGGAAAGGAGATGCGTCGCACCCCCCTTACAACGGGTATAGCGCAGACCATCGCCGTCGTCGTCTGTTGTTGTTCCGTTGGCATACGTATATACATAATAATGTCGTCGGTTACACTAGCCCGTTTACGGGGGCGAAGCGGAGTTGAAAAGGGGGAAACGGCCAACGACACTTACTCGACGTGCACACGCATATTCGCAGGCGTCGGTCTGTCGGGGGAGTCTTCCTTATTGTTATTCAACGGATAAAAATCCCTAGCGCAGTTTTACCGCGCCTACACACACGAACGCGTATACATACACCGGACAATGACGCAACCCCCATGCCCACGCACCCCTCAGCGATGGCGATGCGGGCGTTTTTATTGGTTCTGCACAACCGTCGCCGCTGCAGCTTCCCACGGTATCCAGTTTCGTCAGGTCTCCTTTCCCTCGCTATCATTCACCGTCGATACTTTCCGAAACAATATCGGCACAAAAAGCCGTCGACGTTGTCGGGTGTGTGTGTGTTAACCACTGTATATATATATATTAACGGTGAGTTTGTATTGTACACAAAAACATACAATCACGCACACGGATGCACTCGTACACGACGCACACAAAGTGCTGATGGAGGTGGTGGCGGTGGCGGAGGTATTCGCACACATACACACGTGCACGAACGCGAGGGAGGGAGTGGTGAGAATACCCTTTTTTTCCGACGTCCACGACCATCTCGCAATGAGTTGCGCTCTTTCGCGGTTCACAGGAAATTTCAGTCGACCCGAACGACCCGGTGAAAACGAGAAAAGAACAAAAAAACGATACAATGTGATTTTTTTAACCGTTCGAAGACGGGAAAAAAGGGAAAGACGGTGATGGTGAACGGACGGAGTGGACGGGTGAAGCGGAGAGAGCGAAAAAGAACTACGTCGGAAAACTGTATGCTTATCAACACGTGCGAAAAACAATAGTCCCAAAGCTCATTTGTCAAATGGTACGGTATTTTTTTTTTCGCTTTTAACGTAACGCGTGCGTTGACTTTGTGTCTCCGTTACGACCATAAACGACTACTACTACCGCCGCCGCCTTTCCTGTGACCGCGTTTGATAAACCCAACTGAACGGACAAGTCCGTCCGAGTTCGACTTCAAAGCTTAACAGTATTTCCAAACAGTTATTAAGCGTAGCTGGGGCGATCGAAACAAAGGCCGTTCATCATCGACGGTAAAACGTACGACCGAATCCTTAAACGTTCCATCGTGTTCTCGTAACGGCGGAAACGGTCGGCAAGCTCGTCGACTATCAGCAGCAGCGAATACGCGCGCGATAGAACTTAAAAAATATGAACGCCGCCGAATAGAAATCGAAAAAAACGTACGGCGCGCCTTTCGAAACGAACTCTCCGTCGCGGACGCAGCGAAGTGCGTGTAAAGAGGTGCGCCGTTCGGACGAGTCGCGCGCGCGTAGAGTTCATTGGCGGCAATTAATACTTGTTGTGGTTTTTTTATGAAAAGTCGTGGTCCGAACGCGAATGACTTGGCTCTGAGTATTTGACCGGTCGCACGCCAATAGCGGTCCCGAAAAATAATCCTAATATCTATTATTTATATTATCGTATTAGACCGTTAAATAGTGCGGCCGACGATTAATTATGCGCCTCTGCAGCGTTGTGTATGTGTGTGCGCGCGCGGCGCGTTTGGTAAAACGTGTTGCCGGCAACACTAAAAAACGGTAATAATTTACGCGCGCCAATAGATCACGAAGTCCCCGCACCTCGTCGCTTCTCCTCGCTACCGGACGGCTACCGAACGGCGTCCCGGCAATCGATAATTAATCTCATAATTGCGTACGGTTAATTATAAATTATAGCGTTGTTGTTTTTTTATCGAATCGTTATTGTGTATGTTTTCACGTTCCGTATGTGTTAATAATAATATTCGTGTTAATTTATCGCCTTAAAATTATGGTTTGGTCCTCGAATGTAATTAAATCCGCTATTTAAACGTGCGTTGCTTTGTTGTAAGCCGCGTCTCGGCGGTACGCGGAACCGGCTCGATTTTATTCAAATCTAAAAAACATAACCGGTAACCGCCGTTATGTACCCCCGGCACCTATATCGTAGTCACTCGTTAATCGATCTGTCGATCGGTTCGTCGTTAAATTTTAAATTACTCGTTGCTTTATTTCAATAGCGATAAATATACGAACTAGAGTTTAAGAAAGGAACACATATCGATATTTTAAGGTATAAATAATAATAAAATATTTTGTTATTATAAATATCGTTTGTTTTTCGCGGCATTGCTAAAATGTGATAAAATTTCAATACGCAATGAAAAATTAATGAAATATTTTTTAAAGAAAAATTTAAATATATCTAAAATTCTATTATATATCTATAACAATCACACAAATAATAGTTAATTAATAGCGAATTACAATGTTTGATACGCAAAAAAAAACACACATGAAAATTCAAATAGTCACAAATTCTAAAATGCAATTCGATAATTAAATACTAAATGTGATAATAAGATATTTCTTTACCAAATTTTTCCCTAAAATAAACTCTACAAAATACTTCTATTGAAATTTTTGTAAATTATTGAAAAATTTATTTGTTATCAATAAAAATGTGTATAATACCAATTATTTAAAAATAATAATAAGATAATACATCGGCTGCCGATGGACAAATAATCTGTTAAATTACTGTCATGTGTATAAACCCTATCGGATTTTCGTGTTAATTGCGCTCGGCAACCGTTTTTCAGAGAAAACTCTTGTCCAGAGAAAATGTTTGCCGCAGAGACGAATTATCCTTTGGCACTAGTCGCCGCATAACACACACGTGAGATGCCCGTCGGTCTCGGAAAACCGGTTTCCTCGTAGGCGCTCCCCGAACGGGTACACGCGGCGGTCACCGCGCACCTGTTGTATTTACATGTATATATTATCGTAGCTGCGTTTTAAGAGCGATTTTTTTTTGTTTTTATAGGTTTACGTGGTAGTCAAATACATAATGGACGATGTAGTAGTGCTTTATTGTAATAATACCTATGGCAGCGTCACTACTGCGGCCGATGGTAACTACCGTTAGGTGTACCCGTGTCGTGTTTACGGCCGATAAACTAGACAATGACGACGAACGGAGTGGCGTTTCAATACTGAAAAATAAAAAAATGTACAGCAATACGCAAATACTATGATTAGTACTATAATACTAAAAAAAATATAAGCTCTGCGAATGTGCACATTGTGGTCATTATGGTTTTTATAAAAAATCGGCGACTTTTTAACGCGACACTTCGGTTGTACGTCGTTTCTCGCGTTGTTCCAATTATTCAACGAGTCGACCGCGCAGCAACTTCAGTCAACCAGTTATGCATTTGTGTGCAACATAACGATATCATTGAGAAGATTCTACGGTTGAACTGCTGAGCTCCCATCGTTGATAAAAAAAATATCAATAATCGTAGTACCGAATTCTGCAGTCGGCTACAGCTACTCCACCCCCTCCTCATGGTTATGCTTAAATCGAGTCGAATTTTGTTTAGAAGATGCCAATCGACCTCGATACTTTGAAAAAATCGATTTGACTCGAGTGTTGTAGCTCTTAAATAATTTATTCTGGATACAAACGGATGCTGAACTGACATCGGTGACACCGTGTGATGGACTGGACTAGACTCGGGACGGTCGTAATCGAATTTATCGGCAACGCGAGTATTTTATTATCGTCTTCTAAAATCAACGTATCACACTCGTACTAATAGACTGGTCCGAAGAAAATTTTATTCTAAATATTAGTTTGTCAACCATATCGATATTTCGATTCGATACCAATTTTTAAAATATCACAATAATTGAAAAAAAAATTTTAATAAAAAAAAACTGTTGGAATATTGGTCATTTTGTTATAAAATATATATTATTTGATATTAGGCCAAAAACAGCTGGTGATAAACTTGTGATAATATTTTTTGTATTAAAATATATTAATTGAGATAAGACGAAAAATGATATTTATGGATAAAAAATTTCATTCTTAGTTTAGGTTTTTTATTATGACATTGTTGTTGTTCCTATTTTTCACAAAACACGAAGAAAGTAATTTATGAGGAGAATAAGAGAGAGAAATTTAAAAAATTAGAATATATACAGCAACAACTGGTTAAAACTCAATTTGAAAAATAAAATAAAATTATTAAGCCACCTCCCCAAAAAATATCCCTATTAGATGATGTTTTATTCAATAAAAGTTAAAATATTATTTTTGAACAGAGGAAAATTTGTTTTCAGTTATGACAAAGCAATAAAAAAAATATAAATAGCACTTGTAATCTTTTTTTCATTATTATTTTTAACTAAAACACCGAAACCGCAATAACACTATTCCAGAAAGAACAATTTGAACATCTAAATAAAAGAGTGTTCAATAAGTAAGGAAACGGGTTTCTAATGTTCTGATTGTTTGTAACAATTTACCTGTTTTCTCACTTTCTGAACACTCTGTATAATTTTAGTTTCCATGCGAAGCTAAGAAGATAGTAATTTTACTATGATGTGTTTTTTTTTATTTCATCCTTTTTTTTTTTTTTAGTGTCTATTACCACTTAATCTCAGCTCTCGCTGAACCGATTTTGATGAACAATACGTCAAAAGATCACAAATTTTAAATAGCCAAAGACATTACCCTCAAAAATCAAAAAAATTCCTTCACTCCCCCGAAAAGGGGAAATCCCCCAAAAAATTACAATTTTAAAAATCGGTAATATTCGACATTTTTCAATTTTTCTATCTTAAAACTGCCATAACATTTTAAAAATTGACGAAACGACGTACGGTTTCCGAATCGTTAAACATATGTCTTTAACGACTGTGCGAATGAGTTTATAGTTAATTTCATAGTAAATTTAATTATTATAATTAGTATTTATTCATAAATTATATTTTAAATTCAAAAAACTACTAATCAGGATATAATTAAGCAAATAGGAGTTGATATTGCTTATGTAATTATTCACCATTTTCTTAGAATTAAACACTATCTACAGATACTTGTACCAACTATGCCACGTCCATACTGTGCTACCGTATTTAAATTAATATAATTATCTGATTTGATTGGTATACAATAGTGTGATTTTTACAACAATAGTAACTTAACGGTATTCTTGTGAATAAAAAAATGGTAAAATCAAAATTAAATTATTATTTTGATATCGACTCATTTTTTTATATGATATCGCGATATCGGAACAATTTTTTTTTCAACATTGCGAAATTCAGTACGGTATTGATATCCAAAAATATGTCGGTGACGAACCCTACTAAATATATACCGCGGTTATCGATTTATATATATATATGCGTATACATCTCGATAATCGTGATAATGTTGGGATTGTGCCCACCTAACGTAAAGACAAGACGCTTTGTAGCGTAACCATTTATTGTAACTAATATTTTTTAGTCGATCGTCCATTCTTGTGCGTGTGAAAAATCAATTACTAGTACACGTTATTGACAATAATTTATCGACTCGTAAAATACATGTAGTTTTTTTCCGCAATTAAAATAACCGCCACGGTTTATCCCATCCGGTTTTTATGTAAAACTCGATCGCCGTTAATTGGCAAAAAGACGTTTTTTAGCCGACGTTTTATTTGCGCGCGGTATTCCTTTGGTGAACGCTGGCGAGTGAGTGTGTGCGTTTACTATGCTGAGGGATCAGAAAATAAAAAAAAAACACTGTAACACCGTTTCGGAGTTTCCGCGTTGGATTTAAGTGCAAAACTAGGTTCGTAACCGATCAAAATCCAGCGGTCTCTATTCCCCGGAGGGTTTAACCGTTGCCGTGTGTACACTCGACGGTCGGAGATTAGTCGGGTCGAAGTTATATTATGTAAGCTCAAAGCGGTACGGTCGGGTCCGCCACATTGGAAATATCTCTCTCTCTCTCTCTCTCTCTTTATCACTGTTTCTCTTCATACGACGTATATGTGTATATGTGTGTGTGTATAGTATGTTTACCTTGCTGTGTATCCGTCGACCGTGTTCGCCTATAACGAATGTCGCCCGTAAGACGCAAG
>NW_026099573.1:44894785-44997307 GCF_025091365.1 Daktulosphaira vitifoliae
GGGGGGGGACGCGACCGTCGACGACGGGCTTTCGACTTTGGTTGCTCTCTCTCACACTCTCTGTTTTCGTTTCGACGGTATGGCGTTCGTTCACGATACTGAAAGGGCCTCGAAACGACCACCTGGGGTTATTGACGAACCGTGTGATACTACGTTAGGGAACGACCAATCCATTACCCAATCCCCCAAACGCGCGCATCCGTCCGGCGGTAGCGAAGGTATGCGGAAGGATTGGCTTTTGTTAATGTTTAAATTTGAAGTTGCTGTAGGAACCCGACCGCTTCTAAATCCCAAGTATATAAAACGTTTATGTGTGTGCTCGCGTGTGTATTCAGTGTCCAGTGTCCGATTTTCTACGGACCGCACAACGTACGTAGTTGTTGTTGGGGGGGGAGCATTTTCGGCGAATCAACTCGAGATCGAAAACAATCTTTCCGGTTCATCCGGAAGTCCATCAGCGGCGGTTGACGGGACATCATTCTCGCGCGGTTTCGGCGAACTCCGCGAGAGAGATTGCCGCTCCTTTAGATGCTCGACCGCTCACGTTAACGAGGTACGACGTGTCGTGCGTATTAAATTCGCTTTGGCCGTTGTATTCTATACACACACACATATATGTGCAACGACTCATCTATATTGTTCGTACGTTTCTATATATTGAAACCGTCGAGTCGTTCCAAACTGCGTTGACGTCGAAAATTTTAGAATTTTAACTCCTATGTTTAGATGATAAAAGATTTCTCAAAAGTTTTATGTATTTTGGTTTTTATTTTTAGAAAATTATTTTCTATATATTTTTTTTACATAACTATCGTGAAAACGACTATAGCTAAACGTCAAAGGGGTCGATCCTCCTTGATGATTGCCCTGACTTTGATTAGCCCGTTTTAATTAACGTGTGCGTGTTTACGCGTCCTCTCCCTCTCACCCCCTCACTACGTTTACTACATCTTACGCTCGACCGGTAATTATCGTCGTCGGTCGATCCGTCGGCACGATCGACTCGCGTAATCGCTACCACACAAAAACCAAAGGTTACACACACAAACGAGTGTGTTTTTATTTTTTTCGTTAAATTTCCTGGCGCCATATTACTCCTGCGGCCGGTCGGCCGTCCCGACCCAACCGGAAAAACAACGAAATCGGTGGCCTCCGACGGCCGCGGCAGTAATAATAATTTTTATTATTTTTGTTGTTATCGTCAACGCTGCTGGGGCCTGTGCCACCTATCCGGTGGCGGCGTCTGAACAAAGCTGTCCGTACATTCTTTATCCCGTCTGCCGCCGCCGCCGCCGCCGCCGTACAGCACCCGTCGATCGCATTCACGCTATGCGGTTCCACCGTACTCGTCCACACCGCCGCGCACGACCTCCGTCACCTCGGCCTCCGCATTTCTTGCCGCCGCTGCAGCTGCAGCCAATTAACCGACCCTTTGATTAACGCGTGCGCTCAGCCTGTCGGGCATGTGTGTGTGTGTGGGTGTGCGTACGAACGTAACGCGTTTGTATTATTATCTCGTATAATATACAGTATATAATAGTGCTAGCATATTGCAGGTCACGAATAAGAGTACGACACGGGATGATGACTATCCCGGGTCGTACTCTTATTGCGAGTGCCGGGCGAGGGCATCTAATTAGTAGTCGAATACACCGTCTAGGCCGTCCGGATGATTTTGTCCGCAGGGGCCTTCAAACGGGTCGGACGAGCGCAGGCAACCGCGAACGCTCACACACACACACACACACACACCACTCACAACCGACAACGCGAAACACCCGCGCACCAACGCCCACGCCGATCCGTCGCGGTAGTAACGTCGCGCAGCACGTTACCGCGTTACCGGCCACTTTATGATTTCTCGGGACGACGACGACATCGCAATAAAATATAAATCGGAAAGATGCGCGATTTCGAATCACAAACGACACGGATACAAAACTAAAAAAACTTCGGTAATAAAAGGTGTGCGTTGATAACACACGCTGCTACGTAATACTCGACCAGAAATATTGTGGCTGATATAACGAGTAAACGCGAAGAACGTTATAGAATCATGATATTGTATTAAAAAATAACCCCCCCGTTCCGTTATATCCTCCTCCCAATTTAATTTATTTCTACACAGTTTGCGCGACCGCAATTTTAGACGATCGTCGGGTGCGTTAAGGATTACCGTTTGGTCGAAAGAAAATGACTAACGACATTATTGCGCACACGTCTATCATTATTATTATTATTATTCGACTTGAAGCGATCGTCCCGTCTTTGAATGATAAACGTGGTCGTTATTTCGCCGGTATAGTTTTTGACGTTTGAAACCGACGTACAAAAGATCCGGCGATACTCGAGGGACGCGCGTGCGAAGTAATTAGTAATTCTCGTTCGAGTCCAAATTTCCGTCGAGTCTATTTATACGCGAGCGATGGCGGCGGTGGTCGACTTCAATTTCCGAAATCCGGTCGAGTTTCAACGATTTTTTTTTATCGATTTGTGTGTTATTCTGTCGGCAAACGCACACCGCGTTTCTCTCGGCGCGTCGGACTCCACGGTCGCGGCCCGTACACTCCGCTCTACTCGACCTGAAAAAAATATCCTAACCGGAAAAACGAATCGTATCCGACGCGCGACGTTTTATCGGGTTCGTTAGGTCGTCAAACTCGATAACGACGACGAGAGGAAGCTTTTGCGGACCGGAAGGCGTACCTACTGGGCATAATTTATCCGGTGTGTGTGCACGTATAGTAATAACGCCGCAACGCACTAACCGAGTAGTAGGCGTGTGAGGTGTCACAACTCGTCGTATACAAAATAATGCCCTACAGTTGTGTATAGAGCCCGTACAACAGTGTGCCTTGGTTTTTACTGTGTGCACAAACTCGCATACGTACTCGCGCACGCACATGTATATACACATCGGTTTTGCACACAAAAAACCTCGCTTTAATGTAACGGCAGAAGCGAATGTGGTTGTAATGGGTTGGGGGGGGGGTTGACATCGCAAAAACGTGGGTGCGGTGTTGGCTGTCGAGCTGCAGGCGAGTTAATATATATGCGTTTTACAAAAGGGGGGAGGTAGGGTGGTCGAGTGTAGTAGTAGTAACCGTTTGGATAACGCACTGTTGAGTGTGTGTGCGCGCGATGGTGAGGGGGCGAAGAGATATTCGGTCGACCGTTAATTTGGGAAGTACAAGCCGGGGGAGTGGGGCGATTGGCGATATCGTGCGAGGGACGAGGAGAATTTAGGCGGCGGAGGAGGGTCGGCGGCGGTGCTGGCTCTTCTGGTCAGACGTCACCCGCCGGTAACGACCGGACCTCGTTGTTCGCCGCATTCTGTAGGGTGGCCGTCGGCGGATGTTGCAAGGCGAACGGGTGTGTGGTGGCATCGGCTCCGGCGGCGAGTAGAAGAAGACGCCGAGAGGCGGTATGGCGGCGGCAATGACTGCACACGGTGACGACGATGACGGTCGAACGACCCTCGCGCGAGTCACGCCACGGTTCCCAATACATTTCCACACACACACAACTCATTCTCGGCATACAAAAACATGTGTGTGTGTGTGCCGAATTGAAAGCGACCTGTATAGATATACGGTGCGTGAAAACGTACGTGTACACGTATATCATACCGCGGCGACGGCGCGTTCACGCACGCACACCCGCATGCACAAATAACTCGGCCGTGACCACCGCCAGCCGATCCCCTCTCGTCACGCCGTAACCTCCGCTGAAACGGCCACCGCACCCCTCCGACCCGACCACATACGTTTTCGTAATAACAACGCCGCCGTCGCTTCGTGTTGTTTTTTTTTCGCCGTCGACCCTCCTGCCGCGGACGCCGCCGCCACGTCCATTCGGTGTAATAACAACGATAATGACGCAGAAAAAATAATAATAAACGGGCACGGCCGCGGTGGACAGGTTGGGTTTATGTGTATATGTATACAATTATGTATATGTACATTATATATATATATATGTATGTGTAATGCACTTGTGTATGTGTGCGCGCACCGTCACCGTGTATTCTCAACAACCTAAAAACGGTGGCGAAAATTGCGGCGACGGTTAAAATGTAGGATAGGTTAAAAAAAATATAATCTCGTAACCTTGAAACACAACCGCCGCCGACGTACGTTTTGTTTTTTTTCGTTTCCACCGACACGACCGAGTTTGGCGACGGCGGTGTAATCTTTTTGATTTTTTTTTTTATAGCGTATTCCGATTTCCCCCTCTCTCTCTCAGCGCTCATCCACTCGTCTTGTAACTTGGCCTTCAACGACGACGACGACAACGATAACAACAACAACAACAACAACAATCTCTAGCTATATACTAAAATCGTATTCGAATAAACTATTTTCTCTCTTTCTCGTGCTAAATTGTCATATGGCATATTATTACGCGTGTATTTTTTTATAAAAATTTTTGGCTATCATTACACCGATATTACTTTTATCGGCATAATATTATGTATATATATATTTTTCTCTTTTCTTAATCATATCCGCTGTAATACAATGACGTCCGTTTTTTCTAATTAGTCCTTATTATATTTTATCGCGTTTACTAGCCTATTTACTGACTATTGTCGTTATTTATCAATGTTCAATCGGTGGGGGGGGGCACGAATTAGTCCCGTATAAATAGATAAATAAACAATAACGATAATAATAATAATAATAATAATAATTGTTTTTATTGTCGTTTGACAGAGGAATTTCGCCGTTTCCGGTAAACGCGCGCGCACAACATGTCTTCTAGTTTATTACCTTGGAAATTTTCACGCTCATTTTTTTTTTTTTTTACCTACGCGATACGATTTCCACGACCGTTTGACGACTGAACAGCAGCCGCCGACTATTAACGACGCAATATGTACAACTCGATACGGACACAAATCGAACACACATAATCGTTACGTTTGGCTTGTGTTGGGTTTGTAAACTCGTATGGCGGACGGGTCGGACAGATGAGGACGAGTTGTCGCCGTAATTGAAATTTTCAATCCGTTTCATCGGCCGACGACGATTTTACGGGGTAACTCGGACGGGAGGTTCTTATTTTATTCCGGTTTCGCGGTCGTCACGTAAAGTTTTTGGAAAACCCAACCAACGTCTACCGGTCGGTGGAGAGATTTGACGTTTATTTTTTATCTATATCCAAAAGTCGCCGCCGCGTAAGACGTTCGCGGAATACGACCGGTCGGGTGAGCCAGACCGGTCTCGGGGAGTCATCGCCGCTCGATACACGCACGCACGCACTGGTGAATACCGGGCGACCGATCGAGGCCAGAATTGGGTCACCGGACCTCGGACCGGTTACGGGGTCCATGATTACGCGACGGCCGGGACGGCGATGCTCGGATCAACGCGTGCGCGCGGGCGGGGTGATGAATCGCGCGCGGTGCTGCCGCTCGTCCGTCTCGGGCGTAGACGCTCGCGCGCGCACACCGTCGTTATTGTTTTACGCGTCCCACGCGATCGCGATGCACGGATATTGCCGCCGTCGTGTCGGAGGTCAAAAAACACGTACCGGCGGCCGCGCCGCTCTCACGGCATCGTTTTACCAGGACGGATGTAAAACGGCGGCGACGATGACATCGTCCTAACAAAATTTCGACCCGGTCGACCGGAACAAAACCGGGTCGATTCAACACAGTCCTCCCACCCCGCGAAAAATTTATTCTATCAACTGTGTGTTGGATACGATATGGAGCTGCTGCGTATCGATCGGATTCAAAGCTGAGTAAAAAAAATCCGCAACGTCGACTCGGAAAATGAATTACCTCAGTCGTTATTGCGCGCGCATATAATACGTCCATAGAGAATGGCGAATTATAGGAGAAACCTACAGAAAAAAAAACCAACAAAAATCGCTCGCCCCCAACAGTCCGGTGTTGTTGTGTCGCACGTTTTTATGACGGATGTCGTAACGCGTACGACTCGCAGTCTGGCGCTCTCGAGGTCGTTCGTCGCCCGCCGTATTGCGTACCGCCGGTCGCTTTGTCTTTGCTCCGATGTTACTCTAAGCGTCCAGCAGCAACCCAACTTATCCAGTCCACACACATGCGCACGCGCGATCATAAAAAAAACTAATGTGGACATTTCTACTTGAACGTGTATCGCGGTGTACTTATTGAAAAAAGTTACTTTTTTTGTGTGCTCAAAAGTAATATGCATGTGCAACAATTACTACTCTATATTATAGTGTAACGATCGTAATGCGGTTGGAATGAATCGATTTGGAGACGATTTATTGCAATCGTTTAAAATTTATCGAAAACTACTGAAATTGTCGGGGTGAGGTTTACAATCGCATTCGGACCGATCGGTTGGCGCGACTAAATCTTCAGCCGTCGTGTATCCGGCGGAAGTACTAGCCGACGTGTTTGCAGCGACGAGTGCAGCCGTCGATCGCTTCGAAACCAAAAAGCGTCCATTTTTTTTTCTTTTACCGGCCAATTGTAGCCCTTTTTTTTTGGCGGAAAACGAGCGGGTCCAAACCAGACCGAACGTCGTCCGACCCGTACGCCGACGAGGTTCGCGTGTCGTCCGGACGAATGTCGCGTGAATATTTCGCGGATGGATGGGGGGGGGCGGTGTTGCTCGCGAATGGACAAGTAATAACGGTAATAGAAAAAAAAACCGTGGGCCGTTCGCGACCGTTGGTATACGTGTTCGTGCGAGTTAAAAAACGCTCGATTAGGCGGCGCGCGCCCGTTGAATAAAATATGATTGTTCTCTCGGCGGCGCGTGTAAATAATCGTCGAAACGTCGTGTTGATGAATTATAGAAGAGCGGCGGCTGACGCGAAAAACAATACGGACGCCAAAGGGGTTATCACGAGGAGGGGGTGCGGAGGCGCTAACCGTACCGCGCACTACTACGAAATAACAATAAATATTGTTGGCCCTCGTTTGTTTTTTTTCTTTTAGTCCCGACGGCGGTCGATTAATGGAGACGATTTTATAAACTGTCGTCGTTTTCGTTTGGGTCGTACGTTTAATTTTAATATGATATATTTTATATATAATTGGATTATAGTAATTCGTTTATTTGACGGGGGTCGTCGTAAACGTCAGTTCAGCGTTTGAGCAACAAGTGAACGAGTATTGCAAACGGTACTCGTATGGGAAAAGAATATGCAAAAAAATAAATTTTTTACATACATATATATATATACAGCGGTTTTGTTTTCATCGTGTTGGCCGCCGGATAAAAAATGCGTTGTAAAATAAATTCCGTCAGTGACAAAACGAACACGCGGAACTCCGTTCCAAACCGTTGTCACGATAATAACGTTCATGTTGGCGGCCCGAGGGGAGGGGGGTTTGCCTACATTTCATTTGCGCGCCGCCGACGCCCCGGACGAATCTTCAAAAACGGCCAAAAACAAATGGTCCGACAGAAAGGCGCGTCACAGCGTTTCCCGTCGTCCGACAAATTATCAAAAAAAAAATACCGATTCCGTTTGGACGAGCCCGAAGTTCTGCTCTCGCGTTCTGTTTCGAGAAATCGTACAAACTCCGACAAAAGCGATGCTTGTAAAATTTATACATATATATATATTTGTCTGTGTGTGTGTGTATAAACATGGAAACTCCGATAAAAATTACCCTTCTCGACACTTTTATATTATGTAAACTCCGACAAAACCGATAAACCACATATACTCGAGTATACACACTCGACAAACTCCGTCAAATAGGAAATTTCCTAAAAATCCCATTGTCGATTCACACACCATGTCCAATACGTCAACTATTGAAGTTATCGAATGTTTGCTTTACCGAACAAATATCGAAATAAAAGGAATATTTCGACTATTGCACTGCGGCCATCGTCCAATAGGCGCGTTACTGTCGATTGTCACGCGTACAATTAATTACCAGTAAATTATGTCGGTGAACGTTTTTCATTGAAATTTTCAACGGAAAACAAAATCGCCACATAAAAACGATGCGCTGATTTGGCGTCTATGGATGCTGACGTTTTAATTTTTAACGTTAAAATTAATAGCGCAGAAAATCGCGTAGTGAAAAAATAAATAAATAGAAATGTACAATTACTGGCAACGAATACGTATTTGTCGATGAACAGAGAAAAATTACAGCAATAATGAAATAACCAGATGTACGATATACCTGTATGTATAATATACATATATATATACATTATTATATATATACATTCATACACATACATTATATATATATATATACAGCATTTTAACCCGTAGAAGAATTCGCTGCACGTAACGGGTCATTCGGTTAGGTAAAACTATAATAATAATAATAACAACAACAACAACAATAATAATAATAATAATATCGTATTCCGGCCGTTTGAAAGGTGTTGTTGTCGTTAATATTGTACGTGGAACACATTGTCGCCAAACACACGCACCCACACACCACTCAAATAAAACACAAACCTCAATATTTTCACTGGATATTACGCCCATTTTTTTGTTTTTATTCTATCCGCTCCGAATCCGTCGTGCCGGCGACACCCCTTAAAAATAAATCGTGCGGGCGCGTGTGCCTCTGCTTCTTTTACCCGCGCCCGGCAAAACAGCGTCGCTCCCCACTGGGGTCGACACACGATTTTCGGTGTTGGTGGCAATGGTTAATGTGCTAATACTTCTATTGGCCGGTAATGTACGATTTCGTACACACGTGTTTCTCTTCTCGAAAACCGTCCGTCCGTCTCTGTCCTTGCGGTGTCGCTCGCGTTTCAACGTCATCGTAACACCGGACACCACGACAGCCATTATCGTAATAATAACAACGTTATTGTCCGGCACAGGGTCGTCGTCGTCGTTGGATTTCTAAGGCGAAATCGACCGCGCGCGCAGCACACCGGTTTCGAGGCCGACGAGTTTCTTTTTTTTTATCTTTTTTTTTTATAAATACAAAACGACCGCGGTGGGTCACGGTGAAATAATGGCGCGCCGCGTGCAACCGAGGTCGACACCGGCACTCGGGGTTTTTTAAACATCGTTGTGCGCGTCTTCGTGCGGTCCGGCGGACGCGTCACGAAAGAAAAAAAAGAACAAATGAACGACACAAAAACCGGGTTTGCGTCGGACGAACCCGTGGAAATACGGCCTTTGGCGTTGATAATGGCCCTATAGTCGTCTATTGTCATCGCATGTGCATATAGACGTTTGGATGTCGTATATGTGGATGGGACAACGCCACGCAATAATAATACGCGTACGACATCGTGGGTTCCGAACCTTTTATCGGCATTTACCACGATTTCCTCGACATTTTTTCTCACCGCCGCCGCGCACTGCAATACAGCCGTTTTCCCAAAAACACGATATAATATTATCGCGAAAAGCGATTTTCCCTTTTTTCTCCAAAAGTCGTTACGGGCATTACTAAGCGGTTGCGGACGACCCTTGAGAAAAATCGACTTCGAGTGGTGCGCGTTGCGGACGACCCCAACAGTGTGCAGCCGCCGCGTTGCGTTTAATTTGCAAAGAGTTCGGCGGGCGGCGTCAAGAGCAGTACTGCCGTGCTAAGCGAAAAAAGGATAACTCCAGTAAACATGATTTTTCAGGAACGCAAAAAAACATTTTTAACTGTAAATCAAGATATCTTTTTTTCCCGATGTATGAACATAAGTCAAAAGACGGTAACTCCATTATTTTTTATGTGATATACCAAGTTTTTGTTTAGTATTTGGATTTACCGTGTTTTCGCTTACAAACCATCAAATATATTAAACTTACCGTATATTTTCTTATTTTATATTTCAATTTTAGATGGGTTTTAATAGGAAATATGCTATTTATACATAAAAAAAATCGGCGTATAACCACTAAATTTACCTATAGAAACAAAAAAAAAATTTTTTTTAATTTTGGAGTTATCCTGTTTTTGCTTAGCACGGCAGATTAAAAAATGTGTAAAAACACGCGGCGCGCAATGGCCCGTTGCGGTGTTGTCCGTCGCGCTAAATCGTTTTGTCCAAAACCTATTTCGTCCATTATAATATATAAATACTTACATTTAACCAAATCACGTCTGTCAGTGATTTGGAGGTGGTCCAATTGTGATTTCGATTACCAACTCGTCTAGAAAACACAATTGGAACGACGCGTTACACTGTTGCGGCGGAACTATTTCTGTCATAATTTTTTTTTTTTTGAGTTTGAGATTGATATTAACCAATATTATTATGTATAATAGTGTAAATAATATTAACAATAACAATAAACACACGATTACATTAAAATATACATATATGTATATAATGATGTTAAATTCTTTATGGATAATAATAAACACATGGTTTCTCTGTAAAACAAAAGCTATTTATTGTATATTATTTACGATATTACCTGTAAAACAAAAGAAACAACAATTTATGTTTACTATTACCACTCTTAACAATTTAACAATTAACTTATTTTACAATTTTCTAAATTAACAATCTTTATTTTTTATTATTATCAAAGTTTTCAAAATTTTATCATTTTATCTTGATCAGTTCCATCTGGCGGGGTAAATAAAAAGGCGCGTGTAATACTTAAATGAAAAAAGTATTTTCTTTACATGTATAGAATGACGGTTCTTTACTTACTGAACACTCCCCGACAAATTCAATGTATACGTAATACATAAATGTTGTTTATTACATTTCGTTTTTAATAAGAACTTTTAAATGTTTTTCTTTTTACTTTTTGATACAAACATAATACAGTAAACAGTTTATTCTTATTTCTAACCATGACAGGGGGTGGGGCTAGACTAAAAAAGTCTATTTATCGACTCGTCCAGTAGTGGAAATACACTGCGACGCTTGAAATTTGAGAGGTAGTTGTGGTATTCTCACGGCAGTCGGGTATTATTGTGTAATGCGTTCTGATTTCCAGTAATCGCGGAACAAATTAAAATTTTATTCCCGTCGGTTCCAAAGAAAAACTCGCCCGCCCGCCAATGACGTTTTTTGTCCCGTTGCCGCACACCGTTTACTAATTCGCTAGAAAATTACGCGCGCCAATAGTGCAAAAATATTGCATTGTACATAGTGTGCTCTCGGGTTTTATTGGGAAAACGACTTTGGGGATGGAACGTTACGCGTGTCGCCGCCGTTTCGTTGCGACGACACATCAGTGTGAAATAATTTACGCTTCGCATTTAATGGAAAATACGCTTCGATTAATACTGCGACGTGTATACGTTGAGCGGTACGTTGTGTACCGCTCAACCGAGCGTTTCATAGGCGCGGTTACCGCGACGACGGTAATCGTTATGAACACTAATGACATTATGGCGAGTACGTATGTTGTGTACACTCGCGCACGAGGACGCGTTATGTTTTGCGGATTTAACGCTTGTCGGGGTCGACTGTGAACAATGTCATCGGAATACGCGACTCGCCTGCGTAATGCGAATTTTTCACTTAAATTTTTTATTTTTGCGCAATGTTTATTTTGGTTTACCATTTTTTTATCCGTTCAGTATTAATTGGTTTATTATCTAAGGTAGCACTAAATCATTTGGTTTAGACTGATACGCCTAAATGTAACTACGCGCAGTCCATCCGCGATTAAACAATCTATGGAGATACGGGATTTTTTTTTGGCCAGTCGAAATGCATTACCGAATGAGGGTGTGAGGGCGGGGGTGGTAGTGTTTAGAGTTAGTTAGGGGTGTGAAAAATGAACGCATATAATCGACGTACGTTGTACTTTTTTATTTACGCGGGTCGTGTCGTATACCGCGAGAACGTTAGCGGCTGGCGGTTTCTCCGGCGGCGACGATCGAGCGCTCGAGTTATCTGCGCTTTCCCCTCATTGGGAAAAAGAGGAGGAAACTCGGTAGCGTTATTCGTCTGCAAACGTCTTGGGAACATCGGTGAATCGAATGAATCGGCCGATATCGGGGCGGGGTAAGAAATGCCGCAAGCAACTCGGTCGCCGAACGTAATATTTTTCATTTCGGACTCGTTTTGTTTTATCGGTACGTACCGTAGCGGCGGCGGCGAAACGGAAAAGGATGTAGGCTCTAAATTTCGGTCGGAGAGAAGGAAAAAAAAATCCGTAAGCGATAAAAAAGGCGTCGGCGGCGTTAACTGCGCGAAAACAAACGGATATGTGTTTTTTGTGTGACCGGAGGAAGGGATAGTAGAGGCTGCGGTGGAGATAACGGAGACGTTATTTACTGTTGTGGCGCGGGGCAGCAGTGTCGGCGGGGGGTAGTCTCGGGAGCGTTGAATTTTCTTTTTTTTTGGCAACTACACTCGGTCCGGCCTATACTCGATTTCGCTTTGTGACCAAAGAGGAGTCGCCCGGACGATTAGAAAACGCGTGTTCGCGGCGTATTGATTTTCGCGCGAATCACTCGTGTGCACAGAAATAACGTCGCGCAATAAAGACGTGAAAAAAAAACGCGCGCGTCCATAGCGCGTGTTTTTTTTACTGAACGGGACAGACAACGACGATGCGTTTTTTCCGCACTTCTGAGCGAACACGTTGTGTTCGTAATCGCGGTCGGCATTAATAACCGACGATTTTATTGGGAGCCGAGTATTTTCCGCCGAGCCGTTCGAAATACTCTCGACTTCGAGTAGACGCGATAACCCAACGAGCGTTTTCGTCGGTCACTCGACATTCGGTAAAATCGTAAACGGACGGCCGCGACAGTCGGTCCGAGCGGGTGCGATCCGAGGGGAGCAGGACGCGAGATGAGTTCACGAAGCGGCGAATCCGAGCGGATTTCGAAGTCGTCGATCGGAGCATTTCGTGTTACGATTGCGTCCCTACGCGGCCATTTCATATTACCATTTCGTCCCTTCGCAACCATTTCGTATTACAATATCGAATTTCGTCTCTTGGCGGCGGGGCTCCCGATTTTCGATAATTTCGACTGCGTCGATCGTTATTCTGAGACCCTCCGCGCAATTACGATATCGCGCCGTTTTAGAACTTGGCTAGGCGCCCGATCGCGCGTCTTAGCGGTCATTGTCTGTTTGGGCGGACGACCGCCGTTGGATCTCGGAGGCGATAGGGTTTTTTTTTCTTTTCACTATATAAGCGATATGAGAAGTATTTTTCGCTCCAAACTGAAACCTCCCGTATCCAAAGGTTTAATTTTGGAGGGTGTTGGCGGGGTGGACTTAAGACGATGAGACTTTTCGGGATACTCCGCGACCACTGCCGGTACAAAGGATAGCCGACAACCCGAGTACACACACTCGTGTCCTAGTAGTACCCATTAGAGAACGGTGTGTGTGTGTGTGTGTAACCGAGAGAGGAGTATTGATCAACAATCTTGTTGTTTTGCCAGCGCGACCCGACCGGCCTCGGTATGATGGCACACTACGCGCGGCGTGGTGTTGTTTACTGCTGTGGACGGGAGGCCGCGACGAAGGGGCCAATCGGTACTGAACGGCCGTGGAGACGCACGAAAACGGCGGTGGCGTCGGTTTTGGCGAGGCCGAGAAAGCGGCGGTATTACACGCGGTAATAATAGCGACGGTGTATCGCTATTATTACCGTGTTATTGTACTACAACCGCGGCCGCCACGTTAAATGACTACTTTTTTTTTTTTTCATACGACGCGGTCGTTACGACGGACCGCCGTAATAACAGTAATAACCACACAGTGACGATGGAAAAACGGGTGGTACGGTGGCATTTTTTTTCTCCATGTCCGTAGCTCGGCGCGGCCGTGCACGAGTGATTATTATACGACGCAAAATACACGGTCCGTTGGGCGTGTGTGTCGGCCGCGTTTGACCGATCACAAGTCCCGTGTGCGAGCGGAAACCGTTGGGAGCGGGACAAAAAAAGGCACGCACGCACAAACACATAGCCGTTCACACGTACACACACTATTCGGATGAAATTGGCTTTTTGGGTTCGTCCGACGGAAACGCGGCTCCGCGATGACGACCGGAAATTATTTTTTTTTTCCGTCCCGTGACAATGAGCCGTTGCTGCTGCCGTCCGCGTCCGGCCGACGGTTATCGTTATCGCTTTTGTTCTGTGTGTCCGTCCCCCGCCGCCCGTCATCGCGTCGCCACGCCGTTTGTGTGTGGTGGCCGATGCGATGTTTTGCGCGGCCACCATGTCGGACGTTCATGTCATCATCGCGTGTCCATCGAGTACGACGCACGCTCACATCAAAAACATTAATCACACACGGTGCGTGTGTGTTTGTGTGTGTGTGTGTGTGTCCGTATCGCGGTTTGCCGTCCAAGGACGTGTTTCGAAAGCCGTCACGTCGGTGTGACACGGTCTCGCGCACCTACAAAAACAAAATCGTCGATGCCCAACACACAACCATCGTTGTGTGTGTGTGTGTGTTCATTATAATAACACGATAACCAGTTGGAACCGCCGCAAGGTTTTGATGTGTGTGTGTTGTGTACACTATGGGCGTCGTCGTTCTAAACGGATAGTCGTCCTCCCGTAGCGTGTGAGGTCAACGCGATTTTACCGTGACAGCACACTGTACGACGTCCTACGGTGTGCTGTCACGTATTAACGACGAGGGGCCCTTGAATTTCAAATGAAACCGACCGACGAGCGTGAAATATCAATGCGACCACCGCCGTCGGTCCCTGTGGCCAACGCGGTTACACACATCTCTCGCGTCAGTACTGCCACTACTGATATTGTATTTCTGTTTGTTTTCCCGTTGCCGTTGAAAACCGTGTTTGTTATTTGCACGCGCTATTCAGGTATGTGAAAACGTTTGGCGGCGGCGGCGGCGGCGGCGGTACACCAGGTGATGAGTTACTGTTAAATACAGGAGATATATATAGGATATAAGGATATATAGGATAGGTGTAGGATGGTCGTACTCATCAACGATTGATTGCAACGTGTGCGCGTGTGTGTATTTATCATGAAAGTGTTCGGTGAACTCTGACAAAGAAATATCTATCATCGGCCGATATTCCAAAGTTAAACCGCTTCCAATTTTTGTTTTTCAGTGCTTATTAAACGCGTATCCGTATAATATTCGTGATCTAATTGTATATGACAATCTGTTGGCACTGGAAAACGCACATATTTTTCAGCCCACCGTAGAGTTGCGGTAAACAAACGCTGTTATGATTATTCAACTAGACCGGAGATATTTATTTTCATCGCCGTTTATGATGAAAAACGCAAAAAAGTCATCGTCGTTGCGTTTTACGTTTTGCCGAGCACCGTTTGCGGAGAATACCTTTCGTAGGGCGTTGTGTATAGGCAAAAAAATGACGCGTATTTCATCGTACGGTTTGAATAGTACTTGGCGGCCGCCGTTCAGCGCAAAAAATCCGCGGCGTCGAAAAGAGACTTTTTTACGATTCCCAGTGGCGGCGTCGCGGTACGAAGTTAATTTTCCGGTGGAAATCGAAATCGTTTTGCCGTACCGAGGGAAACGTCGACGCGCGCGTATAAATTTTCCGGGGCGGCCATTAGTGAATATTCGTTTTTACACGTTTTTCACGACACAATTCGCAGCTATTTACAAGCGCATAGATGTATTTTCTTTTTTTTTACAGCCATCAAAATTGACCAATCGCCATATACGATGTGTGCGCGTAGTAAGTTTTATTTTGTCTCTTCTTTTCTTTGGAATACGTTTCTTTGTGCGTTTCGTCGTTCGGACAGTCGGTGTGGACTATACCCAACACAATGCTACGGTTTCGACTAGGAGGGACAGCGGATTCGGACATCGATTTTCTGGCGACACCGATATGAAAAAAAAATGGCAGAGAGTGAGAGAGATAGTGTGATGATGTGAGAGGAAAAGAGAGAGAGATGGTGTGAGTTGGAGAGTGATGGTGCGAGAGGGAGAGATAGTGAGACGTGGAGAAATAGTCATTTGAGAAAGTGTGGAGACACGGCTTGACTGTGCACTATGATGATGACGATGTTAAGAGGACAACGGATCTATCCCTTTTTTTTTCCTCGAACGTTCACCAAAAGCCTTTGCTAAACTTATCTCTCAAATCGTGACCTAAAGTCGTCTCTGTTTATGTATATAAATATATATATATATTTATATACGTATTTAAGTTGGACTTCAGTGTTAGTGTTGATCTTTAATCAAACGGCAGTATAATATACCTAACGAGTAAGGGTATATATTATAGTAGGGTAAGTGGCGGGGCGAGACTAGTTGTTGAGATATTTTTTTATTTTAAATCCTGAAACACTATGGAAATCATATGATTTCTTTGGTATGACCAAACATTTTTTCACTCCATATCTGTAATGTACAATGTCCGATATCGAAATTTTAGGTGTTTTTCCTTTTGTGCGCGTCATGAGTAATAAATTATAGTAGACGTTTTGCTTTTTTTTTTTTGCGACCAAACACACGTATGAACGAGGCGGCGGATATTATGTTTTCCATAGTAAATATTCACATTCGATAGAAGTATTAATACTCCGCTATCGATCGGGTCGGTTATTAATCAATATTATCCTCATAGACAATTATGGTACACTATTGTATTGTCTATTTTTACTTAACGATTGCCGAAAAATAATCGTTTCGTTGTTACACAGTGTGTGTGGGTATACACGCTAAAGTAATACGCGTTTTTTGGGCTAGTTAAATTACACACATTTATCTAATAAAATTGTTTGTAATTTTATGATTGTGTAGACCCATTAAATTTGTAATTTATCGGCAATATATAAAATGGGATTTATGTACGATTAATTCGTAATGAAATTCGACGACAGAAAAAAAAATTACTAAAAATACAAATATGAAAATTGTAACTACCCCCCCAGCCGCCCCACTCGGTCCTCGTATTTCGTTCACAGCCCAATCCGAGAGAATGGTTCGGTACCGAGTCGGATTCGCCCAATCGAAATATTCTCTTTTCTCGGGCACCGAAGACGACAACAATAGAGCCGAGTAAAATTACTTTTGCGAAAATTTCGATTTTTTATTTCACGAAAATTCCACTCGTGTCCCGTAAAATGTGAAATCTTCTGCGCTTTTTTACCGGTCAACAATTTTTATACAAACGCGGCAGCGTTGACCGTCACACGATTAACGGTTATTTTAACGGCGTCTCCGTTTAAATTTCCCTAGAATTTTTGTTTTTTTTCGAGGAAAATAACAGTGTCGTGCCGCCGGTGAAACCCGAGGTAGTGTCGGGTTGTGTTGTCGTCGGTAATTAACATGGACGGAATGTCACGGGGAATATCATTCAAATCGACGACAAAGGGGCGCGCGCGTTTAGGTGTTGCCGTATAACTCGTGTGGGCACGCGGCATAAACGAATTTTTTACCGAAAACGCGCGATTTTTTCGTCGGTCGCGGAATAAGGGGTAAAAAAAACAAAATTTGATCATTAACCGTTCGTTTCCTTTCTCTCGCACCACCAATCGTAATACTTTTACAACGAGACTATGATTCGCATAAAACGTGCTCCTGCCGTTTGAGGTCAGTTCCAGCGCGACAACAAATTATTCGGACCGAGTAGTGGGTGCGCGTGTCTGAACCGATTGTTCCGAACGCCGACGACGAGAAAGATATCGATTGACACGTCGTTCCGCTTAAGTTCGAGTCGATTCGCTATAACTCTGTCACTCGGTTAGGAGAATGAAAAATCGGCAGCACGATGAATAATAATAAAAAAAAAAATCAATCATGGCTAGGTCAACATGTTGAATGTGAAAAATTTTGTAACCGTGTGACGTAATGCACGTAGTGTTCGAATTATTATGCACACTACGTACGCCCCCAAATATTTTTCGTTAAATAATATTTTTTTCATAAAAAAACTACAAATCAAATACACGTTATTTAAATAAATCACACACCGTAAACGATCGCACGTCTTTAATGAAAATACTTTTTGGTATATATCAATTATAATATATATATATGTGTGTATAGTTTTCAAATGGACTTTGAAAAAATCTCAATTGTCTTCTTATCGAACCCCCTCCCCCTCTTAGCTTGTGCGCTACTATTAATTTTATGATTTCGATGGGTTCATGCGCAAATTCAGATTTTCCGGTAAATATGCTCTGGGCATTTACATACGGTGGAATTCCTACGCGTTTTTTTACCGTTTTCTTGTTGTTGTCGTCTGCGCGTACCAGTTTGAACGCCAGTTAGGACATGATATCTCCGACCATCTCCCGAAAACTATGTCTGAGAGATTGCCCGAGAAGAGAAACCTCTCTGTTATCGAATGCAACATTTATTTTTTTTCGTCGCGTTCCAATTGTCAGAACAAATATATATATTTTTTTCCAGCAAATCTCTCCTATACTTATTTTTCTATTAATTATCATTTTATCGTTGGACAACCAAAAAAACGTCTAGTTCGCCGTTATACGTTTTTCGTATTGTTAATTTCCAATAATTACACAAGTCTATGCCGCCGCCACCACACCCCGTCCCGTCCACAGTCATTTCTATTCGTCCGAGCGGCCGAATCAGTTAGACGGAACACGACACGTGTTCAAAAGTCGTTTTCAAAACGTATTGGTCGGTTGGGTTTGGTGTACAGACCCGCGAAAGTCGAGTGGCGCACGATTCGCGGCGGCCATAGTGTTTACGAAACGCCTTTGGTTACTCGGATACTCCTCACGCGTTGTTGATATTGTTTTCCTTTTTTTGGTATTTTTCATTTCTTTACAGTACAACGTAAATACTTTTACGGCGTTCCACAGTTGATGGGGTCGCCACCAAAGAGATAAAAAATAATCGTACAATTGCGCTCGTAAGTGCACAATTTCCGCGGCTATTTTGTGCGGGCGGGCGCCCAATCGTTCCAATGAAAATTCGTCCTCATCCGGCGGGTACTTTGACTGCGCGACGTCCCTTACTGTCGTGTACACTTATAGTCGACACTGTAACGCGTTACACTCGACCGGTTTAAAGATTTTGCGATTTTTCCATCAAAAGGATGTCCGCGATTGGTGTTTTCCGATAACACGAGTGTAAACGTTCGAACGATTCAAGGTTTAAGTGTGTGTGGGGAGGGGTGGGTGGGGAAGGAGGCTACGAGCGACTTTGACTTCGACAATTCGATTACGGTTTAGAGAACAAGTAATTTTTTTTCTGTACTAAATCGGTAGGGACAACTATAATTTATTTTTATTTTTCGATACATTTTGAAATAAATTTTCTAGATCCGTCGGGGGCGTTCGCCGCGATTGTCGTTTATCACCAATGAAAACGAGCGCTGTTTTTGTCGTCGTCATTGTTATATCAAAATATTTCGTTGACACATTTTTTTACCGTTGACCGATCGAGTGGAAGTATATAAATGTCCCACGAGCCTCCAACGTAACGAAAACCTTTCGGATCGACTCGTATATTTTGCGGGCCCGAACGCTTGTCTTCTTAGCACCCCCAAGCAGATTCGCCAATTTTTTTTTTCTTCTTCAATTTCGTAATATAGAAATAAAATACTCTACTAGGTGTTGTCGGATAAATGATTACCACCGCAACGATTGTAGTTGATAAACGTCGAAAGCACCGCGGGTGTTCAATGTCGTCGGTGCGACGCGGTCAAATGCGTTTCACTTAAATACGCAGCGGATACGTTTTCGTTTCGGCGATTACATTCGAAATACCACAGCGGAAATTACTTGTACGTGTACAACGAGTATCGATCACTGGCGGTTGATATTGTTTATAACCAAATGCGTGTTTAAAAGATAAAAATTAATTTAAAAGTAAAAAACATTTGACTGGGAACATTACTGAGAGAATCGCCCATACCTATTTCGCAAACGTCATTATTATTATGTAACGTTGTTCCCCGAAATACGTATCTGCAATGTTTATGACTTTTAGTTAAATATTTTTTTATTTATTAGTTTTAAATAAATTATTATTGAGATTAAATTTATATATATATATATAATATGAGTAATATGCAAGTGTTATGATATTTTAAAAATCGTCTTAACATAATTTTAAAATGGACTTTACATATTATAATTTTAACGATTAGGAAACATTCTCGGACAGATAAATAAGTCGACATTTTTTTAACGGTATTTCCAGACATGAAAAGGACCGTATAACATTTGGGTATTTAGAATTAATATTTGATTTATAAAAAAAAAGTTTATTTCTAGAATTAATCCGACTGACATTTTTATTTGATTTGATCGAAAAGTTTTTCTGAACAAACGATTGGAAATAACGCCGTTATTTATGTTCGAATTTTACGTTTAACGTGTTGAGTATGTGTTTTTAGTTGAAAAATACATATCTACGTAGCATATATCAATTGTAATAATATAAAACACTTATATTATCATACCCTAATTAATATTATCTACTGTAAGACAAGCGTATTATAAAAATAGTTATTTTGTACGGCACAAAGACCTATCGACTAATTGTCCAAATGAACTAGACGTGTTATTTCATTTGAAAGTCAATAATTTTGATAATCATTATTGTCCGTGTACATTTACATGTCATATTTTTATGTTATATATATTCGAATAATCTCTTCGTAATAATAACGCGTACCCGTACGCATTTATCTTGGCAGTCTAGACGAGCTAATGTAATTTTAATACGTTTACATATTGTATTTTTATGACTAGTGGATATATTTAAAAAATTATCTCTATTCAACGACGTTTTACGATAGAATTTATTCGCTTTTATTCAATAGATAAAAACTTTGGGCTATCGTGTTTATTTCATTTTTTTCTTTTTTCATGCGTTTTAAACGCTGACGACTGAAATAAAAACAGCGGTGGAAAGGACGCGGACGTGTAATTTACGCATAGTTCTTTTTTCAGACACACACACTCGTATACACTTCCATTATTGTGGTGTATGTATATATATATATATATATTTTTTTTTTTTCTTCTATCCCTCTGCAACGACGGAAACCGTATTTTTTTTTTTTTCACTCGGTTTTTTCATACTACGACGTTGACGACGGACTGCTGCGGTCGCCCGGGGAGAAAACCCGATGCGGTATTTGCGTGTAGCGGCGGTGGAGGAAGGGTGTGGTGGTGGAGGTGGTGGTGGGACGGCTGATTGTGTCCTGTGCGAAGTAAAGAGAGTGAGAGAGAGAGAGATCGCGGTCGGGCGAGTGGTGACGGCGGCGGCTGTGAGAGAGATAAAACCCAATTCCGGCGGCGCCCGGAGGGTTTCAAACGTCGTTGGGACGTGAGACGACGTGTGATCGCTGCGACTGGTGGCGGGCCGGTGGAGTTGTCTACGGTGGGGGTGGGGCGGTAGGCAGAGTACACACGGCCGCGACGACGACAACTACGACGGTGGCGGCGGTGTTCGGTCCGCGTGACGTTTAATTGCGCGTTTCGCCTAGCCCGAAGCGACGACGGCTGTGATGGTAGTGGCGGCGGAGGCTTTACGGCTACGGCCGTGTTCCGCACACCGCCGGCCCAGCTCTTTGTCGTCGTGAGCGATGTAACGGCGGCGGGTAGAAATTCATCCGGCCGTCGGCGACAGGACACATGTCGATAATAAAAGGTCCGCGCGCGTGGGCAACGCCCACCCTGGGTCGTAAAACGCATTGTACGCGGTTTTTTTTTTTCTTCGTTTTGCTCTTTCTTTTTTCGTCGAATTCCCTACCCCACGCCGCCTCATACTCGTCCAACTGTCGAGGGGACATGATTATATGTGTGTGCATGTGCGTACGCGGTGTGTGGGACCCAGGAGGATTTTAGTCGCCTCGGCAGCTGTCGGATATCTCGTTGGGATTTTGGCTACATCGTCGTCGTCGTTAGCGCGTCCCTTTTGCTGCTGTCACACGAACGGTTTCATCGATTTTCCCCATTTTAGTCGACGCGTTATCCTTATTTTTGGAAAACCGTATAAGATAACGCAAAAGTCGTGTGTGCCCGATCACACAATAATACATAAATACATATATTTATTTATATATATATATGTGTATGTATTAAAAAAACTTGTTAGTAGACGTTTTATTTCACAATCGCACACCAGCCAACTGTTTGGTCAAATCAAATTTCCGTTCAAATAAACCCCGTTTGTTCAGTTCGTTTACGTCGCAAAACAATTTGTAAATCACTCGCTGTGCCCCCCCGTTTTTTACGAATCGTACGAAACCGATACGCCGTCTAATATCGTTACAATTAAAATCCATTACTCTCGTTGTTGTAGGCGATATTTTTTATTTACTATATTTTGAGTTTAGAGCGCCATACAACGCTATACAGTGATAATGATACGCGCCGTGAACTCGTCGCGTGGTTGTCGTGCAATTTTTTTTCCCGTAACGACAATCGGTGCTTACCGAAAAAACTTTCAAACAGTTTTCACTTCGTAGAGAGAGTGGGAGAGTAGAATAACTTTTCAAACTCTCGACACGATAGCGGCAGCGGGTAAAACCGTTCCGACGAGTGCACACCTAATAGGCGTACGATCCGACGCCCGTTGACTTTTCGTTCGTTTAAACTTTTGCGAAATTACGGTTTTGTCCGAGAGGCGATTTCATTACGACGACGGTGGTTTTTTTGTCGTGGGCGGACGGGCGGCGAATAATATCGACGGTTTTTATGCACAACAGGTGTTACAACGGCTTCTCGAAAATTAGATTTTATGGTTTGTTCGAGTAACGATTTCGTAACGATCAAAACGATAAATTTTTATAATTTTAATACTCGTTATTGTAATTTATTAATAATTCGATAAGTGACAATTTTGACCCAACCGCATATTTTTTATACGACGAAAACGGCGCGCGGCTTTTTCATGACAACGATGTTTGTTAATGGCACCGCTTTTTAAATTATTCTTTTTACCAAAGTCGACACCTTGTAGAAAATCGTTTCCGGACAGTGTTTTCGTCGATGACGTTTCCAACAGAAACGTATGAGCGTCTCGTTTACTACGCGTCGGTAGTACACCCGACCCACCCCAATCCACCCACGAGTTGGGGGCGGACTGTTGTTTTCACAAGTGAACAATTTCGCGTGTTCGTGACGCACGTCTCCAAAACTACTAAAAAATACTAAAATAAAAACATATATATATATAACAATATAAAAACAATTGATCGAACGCGTTTTGCATTCGACCGTCGGCTAAAATTTCCACTCGGTTCATGTGCAGTTTCGTTTTCTTTTTGGAAATAATGTACCGCCGCCGCCGAAACGACACGTGAACCTGGTTGAAAACGTGAAATTTTTACGACCGCGCGCGATCACCGGTGGGACGCCGCGTCGTCACACCACGTCGGCCGTGATCGCGTACAACGAGGTGCAGCACACGGTCGGGTCGTACGCAATAGTTACGATAGTCGGAGAAATCTACAGAGAATATAGGGAATTTTTGATGCCGTCGGAGAATGCGTCCTAGGCGATAACCATAACCGACACGTCCCCCCCCCCCTCTTTAATAAGGCGGAATCGGTCGGTCAAGTCGTTTACGCCCCTGGACGATCCATTTCAATTCAATTTAATAAACAGTAGTGTATAACCTCGTATGCGTATCGTATACCGAATTAAAATATCTTTGGATATTGAAACCTATATATTGTTGAAAAAAATTTAAAAATGTCTAAAACTATATTGAAACAAGTTTTAATTATTGAATAATATTAGCCACAAGTGATTTTTCAATGATTTCAATTGATCGACCTTTATTATATATTCTAATTTGAGTTTTGCTAAATTATTTCGTCGTCTATAATGTTTATGAACGACTCGCCTGATTCGAAACGATTGTGGCGCAGGTTCGTGTTAACCTGCGTCATCGGTGTACTTGTACATTTGACGGCCCTTATTTCTCTGCCCGTGTTAATATATTGACCACGGGTTGAAATTTCTACCCGTGGTCAATATATTACTAACGCAACCCGACCCGCCACCAACGTTTTACATACATTCAACACCGCCGTGTCAAAGCCGCTCTCGCTCCAAGACTCTCCTGATCTCGACACAACCAAACGCAAGTCGAAAAACCGCATAATCTATTTTTTTCTTTTACGCGACTAGAGCGGTCCAACGAAAGAATATTCTCGAGAGAATTTTCCGGGTAACGGTGCATTTTATTCTCGAGAACGTTCTTCTAGAAATTGAAAATAGAACAGAAAAAAAATATAAAACTAAATAATTGATTTGCGAATATTTTATCAAACTCGAAAATTATTCGAAGTAATGACGTATTAATAATAAATGTTTAATGAAAATATAATGTTGAAATAGTCATTTTTTCTTTTAAAATGTTTTAACTCGGTCGATAGCGGTCGCGTCATATATCAAAAATATCAATAATTGTCTAAATAAATCAAAACAAAAACGATTTAATAATCTCTTAATGCTTTTGGCTTTTCAATTTTTATCGCATTTCTATGGCTTCTCAATTTTTATTGCATTTCTATGGCTTCTCAATTTTTATTGCATTTCTACGGGTTCTCAAATTCTATTGCATTTCTATGGCTTCTCAATTTTTATTGCATTTCTACGGGTTCTCAAATTCTATTGCATTTCTATGGCTTCTCAATTTTTATCGCATTTCTACGGGTTCTCAATTTTTATTGCATTTCTATGGCTTCTCAAATTCTATTGCATTTCTATGGCTTCTCAATTTTTATTGCATTTCTATGGCTTTTCGATGATTAGCATTATTATGGTTTTTTTAATAAAACAATATTATAATAATGGAAAAAAATAAATAAAAACATCAATCATATTTTCGAAAAAGATGATGATGATTACTGTAATTTTATATCACTGTACACACTACAGCGATATAAAATTATATAATTTGTTGCAATTGTCATTGCTGTTGTTGTAAACTAGAATCATTCTTGTCCGCAATGAAATAATAAAATTTAAACGAAAAAAAAGTACAACTAAAAAATAAACTTTCAACACCATGAGCAGCAACACGCGGTAAGCGCGTCCTATCGACAACGACCATACATCGCGTCGTATAATAATATATGCCGCGTACGATAATAATTATCGTAAACAGACGTCGGCAAAACAAACAAAATATCGGTTTCCCAATTTGTTTTTACTCGGTTCTGTCGCAATGTACGTGGTTCTCCGCCCCTCCCCGCGTACCTCTGACACCGACCGGCGTCGTTACGAGTTGAGTAATATCTTATCGACTGTCGTACGCAAAGCGATAACGATCGTGTCGACTTCGGCATGTCTGTTTCAGGTGCAGTGGTTGGGTGATATATAAAATGTCTCGCACGCACGCAAACGCATTGACCGATAAAAAAAAAACTTAATTTTCAAACGACAAAATTCGCGTCGCGCAATACAAAAGAGATTCATGATTATTTTTTGTGGCACTCCTCAAACGCGTTGATGGCTTTTGTTGCCCCCCCCCCCTCATCCCGCCACCACACACAAAAACCACGTCGGTGTAGAGACGACCGACGAAAACGTTTTAAAACGTCCACTTGAAACGTCCAATAGGCGGCAACGCGAACGGAAAGTGGCGGCTCGACATTTTTCCACGTCTTTGGGGCGACAGGGTCCAGAGTAGTATTTCGTGTTGAGTACTGTGAACTTTGGCGTGCTGTGAAATTTCTCACTGCTGTCCGTTTCGCCGCCGGTGCTCACACCGCACAGGCCGTCCCTCGCCACATGCCCACCACCTGACTACTACACACTATATATAATACACTACATCCGAAACGCTCGTAGGTAAATCCGTAAATCGACTCTTTCCGGCGGCGTTTGTACGCCGTCCGCGGAATTTCTGTTGGTACGAAACGTGGTGCTGTGAAAGGTCTGTTTTTTGGAATTCTCAATAAATCATACGAAAATTAAGAAGAAATAATTGGCTTCATTATCGGGGAGACGAGAAACAATAGAAAAACTACTCTTTTTTAAAAGTTTAATGCGCAAAAATTGAATAAGTCGCGGTGAAACGATTATGGGCAATCAAATGTGTTGGCTGATTAGAAGATCCGTTCCGTTTTGTTTATTAAACGTCACAATATTGGAAATCGTCGAATAAAACGTGTTTGACAAGTTAAAATTGTTGACACGTTCTCTGATGTTTCTACGAACGCGTTTTTGCCGTGGAAATTAATTTTCACCAATCATTATTTGGTTCGGTTCGAAATAATTGTTTTGATATTTAAATGTGAGCGTGTGTGTGTAATTATTATGTACGGTTATTTGTATTTATACAACAATAACTGTATTTTGTGGATTTTTCAAGGTTTTCCTCTTAATCGCAGTATCGTTTCGCAATATTTATCATCATCAGATTGTTTTTTTTTTTTTGCCTGGAAATTCGTTTTTTATGAAAACTATCATTGCCGACGGGTCGTACGGTGATGTGTTCAAACGAGTTAAACAAAGAATCGATTCCGTACGAAGTGGACACGAAGCAGGGAAGCGCTGACTAATTTATCTACGCTCGACTGCAAGTGTTTTTATCGGACAAGTCGTTTTGGTCCGAGTTTGTTATTATCATTAACTATTTCGTAGTCGTATAAAAGTAAATAAATAACCGACAGTAATAGTCTGTGTGTGTGTGTGTGTGTGTGTTAAGGCGTAAATGTGATCCCGTATTAGCAAATTTCCTCTTTGTCAATGCTTTTTTGTCGTTTTCATACCATCTCTCTCTTCGACACCAATTCGTGTTTCGTTAAAGTTTGTATTTTTAAACGGACTCCTATAAATATTTCAAGTATCCGTTGTATTGATAAACCAATGACCAAGTTGTAGTAGTCGTAACACTACTACGGTGTCGTATGCATTTTTATAGTCGAAGGATCGTCTGTTTATATTTTCAAATAATTTTGAAATTGGTACAAATTAAAAAAATATATATTTGATACAATATCTGTCTTTCTAGAAAAAAAAAATGCATATATAAGATTGTTCGGTAAGTAAGGAACGGGTTTCTATTATTGTCGTTGTTTATAACAATTGACCCGTTTCCTTACTTACTGAACACTCTGTATATATTACGTACAGAGTATATAATATTTATTATGTATATATAAAGCTAAAAAAAATTCATACGAAAATGTTGTAGCTTATCCCGTTCATATGACGTTATGCTAAAAACGACTAGTGTGCGTTTATACGCTAGTGAGAATCGAGTTTATCGAACATTGACAAAAAAAAAAAACTACAAATGTTTTAAAATTCTTCTGTTCGTCATGAGCAAAGAGATACGCGTTTGAAAATTTAGCATTACTCGATTCCAGAGCGTTTTCTATGACGATTTCATTAGACTTTTTTACCGAGTACAATAATGAATTCGATATTTACATTGACCCCCTCCCCCACGATGACAACACCGCTTTACGGGCTTACATACATTAACGCGCGGTAGTGTAACGACGATATCTATTGTGTGTCATCCGCGTTCAATCAAACGACAAGTATTATCAAACGGAAACGCCAAGAAAATAACACGATGATTGTCGTCAAAGATTTTCTCGGTACGCGCGTACACAATGCGTTAGTTTACACTGTAGTTATAACAACGGGTTCGTCCCGTAAAAAATTATTCCTTGAATCTACTCGTGGCGATAATCTTTTAAATCTACCCTCGACAATTATCCCTTAAATCTACCCTCGGCAATGATTTTTCCCCTACGACAAACTCGTATTACCAAACGATTTATGAAAATTAATTAATAACTACTGTCTATACGCGCTTTTAAATGATTTTTTCAATCATTGTCCAATGACAAAAACGGTGGCCGAGGTCGTGAGTGGTATACTTGAGAAATCGCCACGTTTTATGCGCGCCGCGATTACAAATGGAGAAAATTTTTAACGTGTCCAAAGGGAAAAATTCAGTGACGACCTATCTCTTTTTTTATGAGCACTTCGATAGTACTTTTGATCAAACTACCGTTCGATAAAACGCGTCATTCGATGTTCGTGTCGTCGTACATTATCGCAACAGACACTAATACGAAAGCCCCCGACTTATTGTCGTCGCTTCCTCCTCAATCGGGGCGCCCTAAAGATTGGCTAAAAGTTTTTCGGGTTCGTTTATGACGCCGCGTTTTTCCGAAAATATTTTATTCCACGGATCCGTTCGCGCTAGTTTTTCTCTGCGAGCTTTCCCCGCTCGAGTTTTCCCTGTGAGCTTTTCCGCTTTGCCGATGCCGACGACAACTGAAAGTCGAATTTCACCGATTCAATAAACGGGGTTGGAATTGTTTTTTACACACAAATGTTCGTATCGCCGTTTTATGCGGACTACCTACGCTGGGTTTCTACAGCGTCGCGGTAGTGATTTATCTTTCGGTTACCAATACATTAGAGTTTGGCCGTGTTCGTTGTTGACCGACATTCCAACGGTCTTTTATTTTTCCCGTTACAAGATTTGAGTGCCGCTAACGCCACAGACCTCGTGAAAACATATTCGGTCATTGTGCTAACACGATGCCAATCAAACGCAGCCCGCGCTGTGGACAGCGTGTTCTAGTCGAAAAGCAAAACGATTGTTTTTCGCAGCGAAGGGGCGGCGGGGGCGTGTATGCCGAGAACTGTTCTTTTTTGCGCGTGGTCCGTCCAAATGTATACGGGCGGTAGTTGATTGGCGGGGGAAGGGGGTACGACGAAATCGAACGAAAAGACGTTTTTGGGGATTCATACGGGGAAATTATATTGTCGTTTCGCTGCTGCGAAAACTCACACGGCTCTCCCGGAAACAATCGATTTAATTAAGCGGACGACGTTTTTTTTCTTTTCCGACTCGATTCGTTATCTCCGGTTCCCCGTACTCGAGTGTTTGTTCGCGGCCTACTACAAAACCCGAACACGAGTATATTTTTCTACGTTTCTTAGAAAAAATAATGATAATAATAATCTATCGACAAGATATTCTCAGTGACTACGACTCGTTGTTTTACTATTGATTAATGGAAAAAATTGGCCGTGGGCGAGTTGCTCACCGACGCGTTATTTACGCGCGATATCGAAGACCGATGGATGGATTGCCTTTGGATGACTTTTGGTCACGAGTCAAGTTGCTGCGGCTCGAGTCCAATTGCCGCGTTTGAAACGACCTACATCAAAATGCCTGTTTTTTTTTATATACTCGAACTGCTATAGTCGATAACACGTTGCAAACCCAAACGTCAAAGTACGGCGTTTTACGTGCTGTCAGTGTGAATTCAGCTACGACCGAGTTGCAAAAGCCTTTGCGGCGACATTGACATCGCGCGAAGGCCTGAAATTTCGTTTTCACAAAACGCTTAAAAACCGTGTACAGAGATGGCCCCATCGCGTAAAAAGTGCCAAATGCTTTTCGAAATCGTCTCTTTGAAATAACAAAACAGCAGACGGGCACATTGCGGCGATTGTACGGCTGAGTAATGAAAACGTCCTAAACAGAATCATTTTCAATAATTGTTTGAAAAAAAAAAACTTTAGATTTAGGTTGCGCGCAACCGGCAAAACTTCCACTCGGAATCGAATAAAAAGGATACACCTGGGCCGCGACCGTACGTAACCCCTTAAAAAACCTAGTCCGCGATTCGTACGTACCGCCCTGTTATAAAACCTGGACCGCAACTCACCAACGCCGAACATTTTTTTAAAGCCGCGTCGCCCTTTATAGGGTTTGTCGATGGGCGGCCACGTAACTGAGATTTTGTACCCAGTGAACATGCGATAAAAGAAATATTATCAATACGCGTAGTACTCGGCTGATTTTAATTAGAACGTTATTTCCGTACGGTTTCTCTGGAAATAATAAAAATACTTTAACCGCGTTATTTCTCGGTGTAATCATATCGCCCCGCTCGCCATGAGATTTCTACCGTTATTTTTTGTAAGTAAGTTTTACTCGGTCTAGAATATAGTAATATTTTCTCCGGACAATTATCTAGGCAGTCCCTGCGACTACTGTTGGAGATGGGAAATAAAAAAACTAGCACGATTGGCATTGCGCAAACAAGGTCGACGATACACGGGCGTTGTGTTGGCCATCGAAACGTTAAAAATTGTCGACTCGTAATCGACTAATCTAATCGTACGAGTCGATTAGCACATTACGCGCGCGATTCGAAGTCGCGTAACATTTTCAACGCGGTCGGTTGTTTGGGGTTTTTCCAAGGCCGATTATCGCGGAAAGTCGTATTTGCTCGGAGATCTGCCAAGGAAAAACGCTCGTTAAAAAAACACGGTTGGGTTGCACTTATATAATATAACATTACGCATACAATAATAACATTTCGCGTACAACAACAACATTACGATAACGTTGCGTATACGTCGTAATAACACTGCGCGCGTCAACTCGTCATCCTTGTAGTTTCCCCCCGAACGGCTTGTGTGCGACCAAACAAGTGCCGGTTTTTTTCCACGCGAAAAGCTTTTTATCGTTAACCTCTAAATACCTGGCCGACGTCGAGTACCCAATGATATTACGGGAAGGCTAATTGTGCTCTGTCGGCGGCTCGTCCAACGTACTCCGCCCGTGACTCGCCAGAGCATCATGGAGATTTTTGTTTCCCCTCTTTACACACACACACATAGTTTTCATGTTTTTACTGTATATGTGTGTGTGTGTGTGTATATCGTTGTTACAAATTGGGTTATTTTACGAGTAGATCGTGTTTTCAATTATTTTATTTGATTTAGTCGGAATCGGTGGCCGCATTTCGTTTCTCGCATCTCTTTCATTGGAAAAATCATAAAAAGCGTGTTTGTTTTAAACAATTTTGAAAACACATCGGTAATGCGTTTGAAAACGCTTTGTTTTTTTTTTTTTTACTAATATTTAAGTAAAAAAAAACACGTTATTACAATGTCTACAGACGGAGATATAGATGCGTATAACTTTTTCTTTTGTTGTACGCTCTCAGACGAACGGCAGCTGTGCGGGCACAGCCGAACACGTCATGTCTCCACATGAGCGCGTATACGCGTTCGTTTATGCCATCGCGGCTCATTATTATTATTATTATTTTTTATACCGTCGCACACCCGCGGCCGGTCTGTGACAAAAAAAACAACAAACGGGCCGCCGTCGCCGTCGCTTTCTCTCGTGCAGTCGTTATCGTGTACACCGCAGCCGCCGCCGCCCGTTCGTTTGAACACATCCGCCGCCGAGAAAATTACGCGTCGTCGACGGGTTTTTCCCCCTTCAACATCCCCGGTGATGTGTTCAAACGAGNAGAAAATTACGCGTCGTCGACGGGTTTTTCCCCCTTCAACATCCCCGCCACGCCATAATCATCGCCGACACCGTCCCACCGCCGCTGTAGCCGTAACGTCGTCCGCCGTTATTATTTTTATATATGTATATATTTTTTTTTGTCCTCGCTCGCACATACGCTCCGGCGGACAACGGCAGTGTGTGGTCGCCGCGGGACCGACAGCCGTCGCGACCCGGGTCGGCGGTGGCCTTGGCGACGTACACGCACGCGGCTTATACGACGCCGTACAATACATGTGCGCGGCGCGTACACGTTTACACGGGAGTAGTAGTGCGAGGGCCCTTTGCGTTCGCTGTCGACTACGGCGGCCGGGTAGTAGTCTTGCCGTCGTGGCCTCGCACTTAATTTTTTTTTTTTCACCAACACCGCCGCCTTCCACTCGTACTACGATATCACACACGTAATATTACCAACTGCGTTGTAACTCGAACGTTCCTCTCCGCTTGCCCTTCACGACCGTCGCTCTTCCCAGAACGCACCAAGTCGCATTACACACACACACAAGCGCCCGGCGACACGTAAAAACGCATCGGCCACCAAACAACACACACACATACACACTCTAGTACATACACACACACAACAACGCGGTGTCACGCAGCAGCGGTACAGACTCTGTGCCGGGTTTTATTTAATAATATTATTTTTTCTCGCTCCCAGTCGACACGGTCCATAATGATGACGGTGTGATGAGGATGAGTAGGCGCGGGGGGGGGAAGGTTCGTCGTGTGTACGTGCACGCAGACACCGCCGTTGCGGGACGACGAAATAACCGGCGGCGATTTTGTGTACTCGACACTCGAGGGGAGATAACGAGTCGGACGAGAGAAACGTGTACGGGTGTATTTTTTGTCGACAGACTCTGTTGCCGACAGAGAATAGTAGAATAAAAAAAAAAGTCATTTGTGCCACTAAAAACCTGCGGCTACAAACGTGGTCGTGTTTTTCACGTACGCCATTTCACCGCTCGCAATCTCCAAACCGTAATTTCCGCGATAGTGGTGCTGCCGCCGTATCGCAAAATCGCAAACGTGTCGGTTTTCCTCGGTGAACATTTTCGATAACTCCGCTTGCGGCCAATAGTCGACCTGGTCGACCGGCGATAGTAATCCGAAAAGAATTTTTCAGGACGCCGCGCGAAAACCTCTTGTCTAATAATTTTTTATAATCGTTGACGGCAGACGCGCGTGTAACCGGTAAACTGGTAAAACCCGACCCGACCAACGCGCAATAAGTAGTTTTTTTTCGTTATAAAATAATATATTTTTTTGGTTAAGAACATTTAATCGACTTGAACGGCGGTTCAACATTGCTGCCGTCACGATTATAACCGACACGCGCGGTCGTTCTGAAAATGGAAAAATAATACCCATTGGATTTTTCCCGTTTGATTATCGGTTTGGGTTGGATTTATAATATACAATTATATCGCACCATACAACTCGTGTTGGTAATGCGATTGTTGTTGTAACGTACGATAATAATGTTTTTTTATGGTATGTGGATGTCGTGTAAAATCGTTTTTTTGTACCCCGCGCAAACGTATAGGCCCAGTCGGGGGTTGTATGAGCCAGTGGGTATTTGGAACCGTATTCACAACCGACGGTATGGGGCCGTGGCCAATACTTGGGTTGCTGTGGCCGAGCCACTCCGTACAGTTATGACCGTTTGGTGCCACCATAGTTGTGGTGTAGTAAGTATGGATATTTCACTATGCTCAACGACGGCATACTCGACTACCGTTTGTGTGTTTGTCTATGCGTTTATTGGCGACGTTGTTAAACCGACAGTGACTGGCAGAGTGTATCCGACCGAGTAAACGAGTGTCTAGAGAGGGGCGAGTAAAACCAATAATTCGGTTTTGACCTCGTGTCCGCTGTTCGCGAATTCCGACCCGAATCGCGTCTTCCTCCTGTGCGCCGTGCGGCATAACCGAATTCGCTCGTGACGCTCGATGCGTTGGTTTATTAAAATTACTGTTTTAATAAACCAACGCATCGAGTGTCACATAGAACGGTGTCACGGCGCTCGAAAACTATCGGATTTTAACGGAAAACATTCCACCGGTGTAATGTTGAATATTGATTTAAAAAAAAACCCCATTTTTTGTGTACGGGAAAAACGACGCGGTAATTTCTTCGTTTCGGAAAATAATCAACATGATAACATTATTTTGTAAATCAACGGGTTATGTGTGTATAGTCGAGGAGTCGGGCGTAGGCAACACATCGTATTGGTATGTGTACGAGATACGCGCCCGTGGCAATTTCAAACTAATTAACTAATCAAATTATTTCGTTAGTCGAAATAGACGTATTGCAGCGGCCAGTTGCGCTGCTGCGATAAATGTCGTGGTTCTCTGACACGAATATATATGATTTTTTTAATACATTCGCCAGTACATCTGGTCGTCGTGATTATTCATTGTACGGACGCAACAAGAACGGATCGTTTTACGGGCCAAATTAAATTTATCCCACGCTAACGAATCGTTGAGGAGATGAGTAGGAGGATGATGATGATGATAAGATGGAGGAGTGGGAGGAAGAGGAGAGTTTTGACGACAATTGGTAGTATGTCGGTACGGGCGCATTAGCTGTATTTTAATTTCTCGGTAGCTGAAATTATAGAAATTAATCTCCCTTAAAAAATTCTATATTTTTGTCTATGTTTATATTTTTTAATCGTCAACGAGCATTTATTGCTCGTTGAACATGTTGTTATCGTCGTATAATGTCGTACAGCGTCACTCCGACTAGACCGACATCGTGTGCGATCCTACTCGGCGCAGTGTGTTTATCGCAGGCCGAAAACGTTAAAAAAAAAAACAATCGGGATCAACCAGGGGGGTTTGACCAATATTAACCTATATAGGTGTGGGGGGTCCGTATTTATTTAATTTCGGCCGTCAGAGAGTTTAGAGCGCTTTAATTAAATTCCGCTGTTTACTTGGATCCAGTACGCGCGCGTGTAGGGCTTCAGTTGCCTCCGATGCAAGCAGTTAACTTACCCCCTCAATTCGCCGTTTTCCCCGAATTTCGGGTTTTTAATGTCGTCGTCGTCGTCACACGGTGTTCCCGACACGTCTTCTCTTGAAACGTCGTAGTAATTGCTGCCGNGGTTGGGTTCCCGACACGTCTTCTCTTGAAACGTCGTAGTAATTGCTGCCGTTCGACGAAGCCCCTCGTACGCGCGTCATTAGAGAGCGAGTTTCGAATGTCGAGAAAAAACGTGGTTGTTGAAACAACATAATTTCTTCAACGGAAAATAAATCAATAAGCGTATTGAATAAATGTATAGAACATGTTTTAATAAATAAATAAAAGTATTTATATACGATTCTAGACGTATTTCAGTAACAACAAAGTTTGAACGACATTCTATCATTTTCTTTTAATTTTTCAAACAAATTGATGAATTATAATAGAAATAATTTCCAATTTACGATAAATTGTAAATAATTGTAACCCAATTATTGTATACTGCCGTGCTAAGCGAAAAAAGGATAACTCCAGTCAACATGATTTTTCAGGAACGCAAAAAATAATTTTTAACAGTAAATCAAGATACCCTTTTTTCCCAATGTATGAACATAAGTCAAAAGACGATAACTCCATTATTTTTTATGTAATATACTAAGTTTTTGTTTAGTATTTGGATTTATCGTGTTTTCGCTTACAAAACATCAAATATATTGAACTTACCGTATATTTTCTTATTTTATATTTCAATTTTAGATGGGTTTTAATAGGCAATATGCTATTTTTACATAAAAAAATCGGCGTATAACCACTAAATTTACCTAGAGAAACAAAAAAAAAATTTTTTTTTAATTTTGGAGTTATCCTGTTTTTGCTTAGCACGGCAGTATAGGCGTTTAAATAATGGTAATCGTTTATTGTTTATAGACGAAACGTAAAGCACGTTAAACTATAATTATTTTTATAGATATAATAGTTTATATATCGAGTGTAAAAAAAAAAGTGGTTACGGAAGATTTACCGAGAAGACAGTCACACGCTTCTCTCGTGTATAATTGCGCGATCAACACTCCTTTCGACGTCTCGACGTGATAAAAATTTGATATATAAATTTGAGATCAAAATTAATTTGCTATTTGACTAAAAATAACACGGCGACGATGACACTCCCTTCGCCCCCGTATTATAGATGGACGATGGCAACAATAATACGACAAATGCGCAAAGACGCCGTCGGGATTATTAGAAAATTGTATTTTTGGGGAACTGCGAGCAAACCGACACATGGTCGAAAGAAAATAAACGATTCGAGGGAAAAGTTGTATTATAAGAGAGTAAAAGTTGCAGCGGTAACGAGAAAATTGTGAATCGGACTGGAGGTGGTTATGACCAGAGGAGAATTAGTTGGCAAAGAGTCGAGCAAAATTAGTCGGTTGCGCTGGGTCGGTCAGTGGAGTCAGAAGTTACATTGGAATAGTGACTAATACAAGACGGTCATTTTGTACGTTGACTTAGACGTTTGAATTAAATTTCCATAATTAAGAAAAAGTTTTTTTATCAGCGTGACCGATATAAGTCTGGCAATTTAGTATAGTAACACACTTAAATATTTATCTTTAAGCTCAGAAATATTACACACACACACACACATAGTTCAACACGGTAACTACTAAAGTCGCGTTTATTGAAAGACATCGTTAACGATGGAAGCAGCACAGTGTTTTAGTAGAATGAAAAAAATAATTAATTTCCAGTGGAGAGTATTGAAGAAAAACTGACGCGTGGAATGAATAGCGTTGAAGTGGTTTTAAAGACGTCAGTAAACCGAGTGCAGCGTTGGAGTCAGTCTCTTGGGCGACTGTGGTAATTGGAAAAGGAGGACCAGTGATGTGGATCGGGAACGACGAGCAAACACAGACGGAAATACTGTTGGAATTGGAAATGTTCCAACGTCGAGTTACTCGCTGTTTTTGTCCATTACGATACAGGGGTGGATTGAGGTGAGAAAAAAAAAAGGCGAGAGAAAGAGGGAAAATCGTCGTGTAAGTAACGGTAAGAGAAACAGAGCTATAAAACTACCGAAGAATACACAAAGTGTTAATCCGTCGGAGAACCGAACAACGCGAGCAACGTTATAGACAAAATCGGTTTTACAGTAACACGTCAATGGCGTTCAATTGTCGTGGAGAATGGCCGCGTTGCAAAACACGGGGATTCACTATTGTCGAAAAGGAGGAGGGGACAGAGAGAGGGTGCAGTACACGACTCCGATGACTAAGCCATAGGAATTAGCGGACAATAGGACGAAAGTTTGTTCGACATAAATTATCCTAAGCGTTATTGGTTTTTGATAAAGAGCTCGTGAACTATTAAGAGACTCCATCGACACGAGTAAAATGCCTATTATTCAGTTTATCCTGTTCGGTCCGGTTAAAAGAAACTAGACCGACAAAGTCGATTGTCAGAAATGTCCAGTGTGTCGACGGCGTTTCAGTAAAGACTAAAATATCACGATTGTGAAATAAACGAACGGAACGGTTGAAATCAACGAATTCGGTCACGTACACTTTGGTAAAATATATTTAGATCACAATTAAAAGCGTGAATCACTACCGCCAGTTGTGATTCATAGCAACAATGGAAAAATCGTTAAAATATCCTACGCTTTTAATATTGGTTTTTATTTTTGAAAACTTTGTAAAAGTATACGAAATAATTACTCGCGACTTTTATGTTACGCTTGAGGGTTATTATTCAATTTTAAACACCCACGTCGTCTGGAGGGGTTTTTCATGGATCTCGTTGATCGGGTCTGGAGTTTTATTTATTTATTTATAAAAAAATAGAAAACTGCTCCTGTGACGGCAGACGATTTACTAGGACGCCTAGTGAATCGCTACTACTACTGGCTGCTGGTGCACCCGGTCAATTTACTGGTCCTACGAAGTACTAGGAAATCTTAGCAACGGTTTGGTTGAGAATCGACTAGACGATTATTGAAGACGGATTATGGACAGTTATTGAAGCGCGAGGTCAGGAAGAGATGCTGGGACCACCAGGAGTCGTTCCAGAGCGGTCACACGAGGCTGGTAACCTCACGTTTAAATCTTCTGAAAGCGCGAAGGAGATCGAGTTGGTCGGATTCGTCATTGGAGGGGGTGAGACCCGGGGGCAATTAAAAAATTCTCGACTACGATGACGATTCGAACCGCGCCACACGTTTGCGGGGCTGTTAACACGTCCGACCGAGAAAGGCGTCGATTTCGTACGGGCGACAGAACGAGAACCCGACCCGGTCTTTAGAAACAGCACTTTGTCCAGACGAGAAGTTGACCGAGTCCGACACATAAAGAATCGCTCGCGTGCGCAGACTTTCGTACGAGAGTATATGGACTGTCCAGAAGGTCGCCCGCAGGTCTACGGTGTCCGATAGAGGACCGTGTTTTACTGCGAATGCCTCTGAAGAATAAATTGTTCCGTCAAAGGGGCGTTTGTGGTACACTCGCAGGAAGAAACTTGGGCGGTTGGCCGATTACCAGACTGATGAATGAATAGTTCCTATGAATGTGTCGAAGATATCGTAGTGGATTGTTGTGAATTGTTACTATTTTATTTATCTCATTCATTTATACTCGTCCTAAGTCTAAATGTTACTGTTGCTCAATTGTTGTTAATACTATGATCACAATTATATAGAAATTATAGTTAGTCAATATATATATATATATTGACTAACTTTTCTTACAATGAATGTGTTCAAGCTTTAAAGCTTTTCTTACATTGTTTTATATATGTAATCTCTATGTTTTCTTTTTGGTTTGCTCATGAGATGAAAACCCAAAATTTTACATTATTATGATGATCTCTAAGTCACTACTAAATATAATTGTCCTTATATGTAAATTCTATTTATTTAGAATTCGTTGGTTATTGCTGTTCTTTTTTTTTGTGTGTGTTTTTCATAAGATGCACGAGGACATGTCATCAGGCAGGATGAGCGAGTGCTAAATTGATTGATATATATGTATTGCTTATCCGAATAGTTCGGCTACACTCGTTTCTGGAGGTCGTCGGATATTCGTCCGCTCTTTTCTTTCTGTTTATTTTAATAAAGCGTTATTATAATTTTTATTTTGTTATTAATCTACCAAGAATCGTGTTAGTTAGTATTTAACACTCTGCGTGTTGGCAAGTGTTCGTTATAGGTTCAAACTTTTAACGAGCACTTGCCAACACTTGTGCCATAGCTTTTTCAATAATCGGTCGCATTTCCGCGGTCTGGATCGGTCTGTTATTTCTAACAGCCTCTAACAAAATGTGTTTATTCTTTGTATTTATAATTTACATTGAATACGTCTTATAATAATAATGAAATGGTTTAAATCAATATCAATAATAATGAAAATAATAATTTGATATTATAACTGTAGTATTTTCTATAAATTACTTTCTTTTATAATTAAAAGCTATTGATAATAATAATGGGCTATCGATTTGATCGTACTCGTATATTTTCGACTATCGTTCGGGTAGTTCAATAAGTAAATAAACCGTTCAATTATTATTAGCGACGAGAACCTATTCTCTTACTCGACGAAAAATAAAACTATATTATAAAATAAAACGACGTTGTGTGTTATAAGAGAGTGTTATTCGGTAGTAATATTGATGTAGTGATATTTGTGATTTGAGATTTTCGATACTCAGTCAGAAGTTGATCTGCATTATTGGTAATATAAAAATACGTTCTAACTATAATAAAAAAAACTTTTTAGGGTATTAAGTTACACGGGAAAATAATAACTTAAAGTGGCGCTGATAAAACTCAAAAAAATTCAACTAGATAGGCCTACAAATAATAGCAACAAGGGTTTTTTTTATTGTCCCCGACTTGCCTAGCTTAATTGAATTAAAATCGATGCTAATTAGAACAAACGGTGTTTTACTCATTAAGGATTAAGTATATATAGAGTGTTCACTAAACATCCTCCTCTATATATACCCGTAGAACACCCCCTGTAAATACATAAGTATCGTATAACTAGATACCAATAACATCCAATGTGTGTAACTAAAGGAAGGCAAGGAGATGGCTTGTCGCTCTAAAGTTACGTCGGTTGGGTTGGGGTTATTACGACATAAATGTTTTTAATAATTAAAAAATTAATATCTTATCAATGTATATTGCGTAAATATTTCCAGTTTAATATTCTGTGTTTATTCTCGTTACTAATATTTAATATAGTAAATATTTAAAATATATTATTTGAGCACATTGTAGAAATATTTTTAGTGTAATGATCCTGTAATTATTTATACATAAACATATATTAGAAAAAAATATTTCCTGAGCATATCGTGGCAATATTTCAAATAGAATTTTTGTTATATTTATCAGATATATTGGCACAATAGTTGCTTGGAAACATTTAAAAAAGTATTTCTTAAGAATATTTGGACAATAATTAATAAACTGCTATGCGGGTGTGTATATATATATCTCGTATAAAGTACGTTTTAGACGTAAAAACAATAGAACAACATTTTTCTATAGCTTCGTGTTATCGAACTGAACATTCGGGGGTCGTGATNCGTATGAAGTACGTTTTAGACGTAAAAACAATAGAACAACATTTTTCTATAGCTTCGTGTTATCGAACTGAACATTCGGGGGTCGTGATCATCGATAAAAACGTACACAATACGTAATCCGGCGGACCGTGTATAGTTCGTAATAAAAGCACAATAGAACAATTATAGTTTGTGGGGGAGGGGAATAAGATTAATAAAAAAACCCAAGTACAATTTCTATCCGATGAGACACAATCGGCTGAACTCGACCGGCGATTTCCAAATCAATGTAGTTGTCGCAAGTCGTCGTCGTCGTCCTTACCACTCTGACCGGTTGCCGGAAATTTGCTTTTGAAATATTTTTCCAATTCGTTCATGGCGAGTCGCGCGACCTCAACGTCAGTGTCATAAACGCACGCGATCATCTCGGCCAGCACGCGGTCAGGTCGACCGGGCGGCTCTATCGCCAGACTGACGTGCAAGTCTCCACGGGCAGTGCCGTTTTTTATTCCCAGTCCCGGCATCAGCACGGACGTGACGTACGGACTTATCTCGACCGTTTTCTCGGTACCGTCCACGTACCGGAAATTGATTTGACCGCCCCTCCACCATTGGACGATCGTGATCGGTAACGTGACGGATAAATCGTTGCCGCTGAGTGAATAGTAATCGTCCGGCGTTACCTTTAACATTTTTAAGTAATCAATAAGTCGCTGGTGCAATAAGAAAAAAACGACATTTCCTACGTAGAAAACACGTATGAGACGGTAATTTCATTAATACGTATGTATACGAATTCAATCTCTGTAAATCTGTTAATTTTTGCCCCAGCCGAATAACTCCTACCGTTCACTTCGGTTACGATTGTTGAAATTGTACAAAAATTAAACGCCACGTAGTGTTATCAAACGTAGACTACATAGCGTTCGTGTTAATAAAACATAACATTTACTGTATACTGCGACACAATAATGTCCACGCTAGTTAAAACTATTGCATTACTCTAATTATTAAACTATATACAGCGGCGGTTGTTTTAACGCAGCGCCACTCTTGAAAATTCAATTTTTTTTATTCGTCTCTTGTTACTGTTGCACGACAATATGTAAATATGTATTTATATATCTGATACATATCTCCTGTATTTATCTGCTATAAAACATTTTTTTTACGTTCGTCCCTTATGTGTCTCTTAAAGAGGAGCGTCAACTTTATTGTCGTTATTTTTATTATTATTTCAATAGCAACGTACACATGTCCAACAACTAGCTTATAAATTGGAAAACGACATAATCGACAAAACCGGTGCAAAACCAAGGTCGTTATCAATCGGTAATTGATAACGACTATCGGACCAGTGTAATTCAGAATGGTTATTAACATTTTTGTACCTCCAGGTATAATCGTAACCCGTCGCCTTGAGGCGAGAGGAGAACGAGGCTAAAAAATGTTTTATGAGAAAAATAATACCATCTGCGCCTCATCTCCAGCAGATACTTTTAATTCTAAATTACACTAGTCCAATAGTTGTTTCTCGATTACACAGTTTTCCATTTTATAAGCTAGTCACTAGCTTGGACGTATTCGTCTAGCCGCTGCTAGTCAAATACATATGTTTCTATTAACAAAAAAAAAAAAAGTAGACACTCCTATAAGAGACAAAAGGAATGAATTAAAAAAAAACATTTTATAACAGATAAATAAATTATATATAATTTTTATAAACAATGAGAACACAAAAAACCCGTTTCCTTACATACTGAACACCCTGTATATACGGATATTTATGAATAACGAGAGACGAATAAAAACAAACATTTTAAGAGTGGCCAGCGGTGTTAAAACAATCACGTTGAAATGTGTTCACCTTTAACTCGACCGTCAATAATTTGTTATTGAGGTTCACCGTCACTTTTTGTCCGTCCACGGCACCCGCCGGTACGTTTACTTGAACGGGTCTGTTCACCGTATGGAATCCTTTGGTTTTGCACAGTTTGCAACCGTCGACAAAAGGCTTTATGGCTTTGCAGGATTCACAAAGTTCAGGCGTCTTGGCCATCATCTCCTTGGTCGCGCCCATGACCGCCTCTGCGAAACTCACTCGCAATATCGGATCCAGCGATACTCTATCCGCGTGACTGTACATTTTGCTAATTTTTTCCCGAGGATCGTTTTTCTTGTTCTTCAACAAGTCTGAATAAGAAGGTTTCTGACCGTACGTAAAGTACGACTGACAAAAATGTAAAATCGAAGCTGATAACGTGTGAATTTTTAAACATGTCGACAATAAAAAATATACACCGCGGATTTCCGTGCAATTGGAAAAATTAATGTTTTGACGATGTCGAAACAGCGGCAATTTGGAAAAAAAAGAAAATTCTTAAACCGCGTTCTAATTAACGACGTGCCCCAATCGGCGGTGTATTCGGAAAGCGGCTAATTTTTATTTTAGACAAACAAAAAGATGCCGCCGGTATTTTTTAAATAGATAACGTAAACAGCATTCGGAGCCAAATATTTACAAAACAAAGACGGGGTACCCAGAAAAGTGTTTTGTTTTAAGTGGCGTATATTTTTCGATTAATTGGCTACTAACTACCACTTTTTAGCATCATTGACACATGTAGGGGTCAATGATGTTTATGACAATGTTATTTGTTCAAAACGGCAACGCGTTTAATTAGCGACTAAAATAGAAAATTACGGGTCGACGACGATAACAACTGTTGGGGGACCAGTACTTTGGAAATTATTCCACGTTTTTATACGTGAAACTGAGGAGTACTCCCGAGTAACGTAAACACTCTGAACCGACCTCCCCTAGTATATGGTTTATACACTAGGTGAGTATAGTATACATAACGAGCACTTTATGACATAGTTATGACACTNAAAATTCTCTAACCGCGTTCTAATTAACGACGGGGCAAATCGGCGGTGTATTCGGAAAGCGGCTAATTTTTATTTTAGACAAACAAAAAGATGCCGCCGGTATTTTTTAAATAGATAACGTATACGGCATTCGGAGCCAAATATTTACAAAACAAATACGGGTACCCAGAAAAGTGTTTTGTTTTAAGTGGCGTATATTTTTCGATTTATTGGCTACTAACTACCACTTTTTAGCATCATTGACACATGTAGGGGTCAATGATGTTTATGACAATGTTATTTGTTCAAAACGGCAACGCGTTTAATTAGCGACTAAAATAGAAAATTACGGGTCGACGACGATAACAACTGTTGGGGGACCAGTACTTTGGAAATTATTCCACGTTTTTATACGTGAAACTGAGGAGTACTCCCGAGTAACGTAAACACTCTGAACCGACCTCCCCTAGTATATGGTTTATACACTAGGTGAGTATAGTATACATAACGAGCACTTTATGACATAGTTATGACACTTCATAACTTCGAAGTACTGCCCCTCCCCACCGAGAGCTGTTGACAAACAGTCATTTTCTTGATTAGATGGTTTGCTATTTCGAGAGCTTGTTCAATACCAGTGTCATCAAGTCGGGACCCCTACGACTTACAGGGGGTCCCATCGAGTATGGTTACAAGGGATGATGCTAAAAAGTAATTGGTAGCTAATAAAGAGTATTTGTCCAAGTGAAAAAATCGAAAAACGTGTTATGTCATTGTTGTGTAATTATTTCGCTATTGTTTTGGGATCGAGTCGTCGTGTAAAACGGATCACCTGCAAAAAAGCTAGACTTCCAAGAAAAAAAAAAAATTCATCTCTAATTCCATTTAAATTTTAAATTTAATTTTTATAATTTTTATTAATAAATGTTGTCAAAACTATTCGGTCGAATAAAATTTCATCGAAAGTTCGATTTTAGTAATAATGAGTTACAAATGAGAGATATAATATTTTTACGGAATTTTTAACTGTCGACTATGAAATTTCATTATTGATTTAAAACAGAAAATCGAGTGTTCAACATGAGTTTTACCTGTTTCAAATTCGATAACCCTAAATTTTTGAGATTTTGATAGGCTTCGTTTAATTCGGTAAACTTCTCCGTGGCTTTGGGATCTTTATTTAAATCCGGGTGCCATAATTTTGCGTTTTTTATAAAACAATTTTTTAATTCTTCTCGCGTACAATTTTTTGATACTCCTAAAATTTCGCAATATTTATTTTTGCTTTTAACACAATTAAGCGGCACCGAAAATGTATGGAATCGTCGTACGTGCATCCGATACATTTTTACACCGTTGAAATTATTACAAACGCATTAATGTAGAAATTTGATTGCGAAATTTTTTTACATATATTACATCCAACACTGAACAGTGCATTTTGACTACAACATCATCAATGAATTATTATATTTGTTTAATTGTTGCCAACCAACGAATCAGTTCGTACACGGTAAACTTAAGATAAATAAACTGTTGTATCGTCTACATACATAATAAGTATGTTACTAAAAATTAATGTTATGTTCTTGAATAGAGTGTAACCATTTAGTCATACAGTATTACTTTCTAATACAATTCTAATAATTAAAACTGTAGTTATATTACATATGAAAATGTGTAACCTATACGAGAGTTTGTTCATTGTCGGAAGCTTTTTTTTTCCTCGTACGTCCATCAGCAATGTGCTTTTTTTATTGCATATGAGACACGGTAATCGGCGTGCATAAAACAAACAAAACATTAATTAATTAATTAAAAATAAAAGCGACAATAGTAGAACAATAATACATGTATTATTTTTTTGTGCTAAATAACAGTACAACAAACTAAAAATAACAGAGTTATGAGAGTAGAGTGAGATTCGTAGCCACCGCCCCCCCCCCCCAATCTGACGCTTCTTAATCGTCCTTATGCATATACCTTCTGTTTCTCCGCTAAGTGTCGTCTCCAGTTGTTCCTCGACAATTGAGATGCCTGCTAATGTTTGGCCACAGTTGCAAAAAAGAGGAGAATCCACCATTGTGTCCCGTTTTTGTGCATCGAATAATCACATCTGCCCTGTCTGGTTCTAATGCGGTTAAGGTCGCTCTTAACAAGCGCACGGGTATTCGAAACCCGCGACCAATCGGCCCGGAGTGCTCAAGACAAAACCGACCGCACTAAATAGTTACTATTTAGGTAATTTTTAATTATTTTTAATACATAATAACTTCCGATTTGACCGGTCGAGTTGAATGTGTATAAAATAACTGTAATCTAACGAGTTAGGAAAAAAAAAAATGTGATTTTAGACGTTTACGTTAGTAAAAAATTTCAATTAAGACCGCAAGGTGGTCTCAAATAAATCATACTTGCAAATAAAATTTAACAAATATTTATAATAAAATAATATTTTAAATAATATAGAATCTATTATTATAACGTACGTGTGTAAAGGGTTTTTATTTTTGACGGACGTGGTTGTCGGAGGGGTGTAGCCCCGAAAAGAGATGTTAAGTCCGAGTGGCGGTTTTTCGAAATTGGACTGCGCCCGGTTTGTGCTGTTTGGCGACTTTGTGTTATCGTACCAGTCGTGTATCTCGTGGCGTGGTCGCCAGTAAAAAACGCATTATTCTGTAACGCGTTCTTTTGCTGGTTATGTCACTACCACTACAAACAGTGAGGCAACAAAAATGTTAAATTTAAATACTTTTGATAGTACATTAATGGGTTGTACGCTTTTCATTATCTATGATAATAGCGTCATGACCAATACTTTCTTCGAGTAATCAAATAAAATAAATTAGAATTTTCCCATAATTTTTGTATAATGTTGAGTGTTTCAATACATCCCAAAATCAATAAAATTTACAAGAACCATTTATAAATACACGTCTTTATGGAAAAATTTTACTTAAAAAAATGTAATAACCATATTAATAAAATTCCGGTGGAATTCCGTGAGAATTAATTTATAAATTATAAAAAATATCGACATTAAAGTTAAGACGAGGTCATTTATTGGGCTCATATTTGGATACTTGGAGCGAATTAAAAAAAAATAATCGAGATGTCGAAGCAGACCCTACCCAATCGGAGAGAAATAAATTTCGATATGGTATTGAGCACCCACCCCGGCACTTTGGTAGTGATTAGATTTTCCAAAAAGTATTTTGTATATTTCTTGAATCGGGTCGATGAAATGTTTGTTACGATCCACGCGCAGTTTTTAAATTTCGGTTTTAAGTGAAAACTAGAAGAAAATCAATCCAGTCTTGTGGAGTATCTTTACTTTAGTACACATTTCTTTTTGATTAGGATAATGTAATTTTTGATAAACGATGATTTTGATAATTCGAAAATAAACATATCCCAACACATTTTTTTTATCCCAAATCTACGCTAACTTTTTTTTATTGCTGATCGGAAATTTGTTAATGATGTTAAAAATGTAATTTTCATGTTCACAACATAACTGTGTATTGAAATAATTGGAATAGAACAAATGTTAATAGCTTAAAATGTTGATATTGTGAGAAAACATTTTTAAAATAAATTTAATCATTAATTCTAAAATTAAATATATTTTTAAATATTTAGAAAATTTCAGCCAACTAGCCGTAAAAAAAAGTATAAATATTTCTATATTATAGACTATAGTAGTAAATAGGTTTAAGTTAAAAAAAAAGAATAATTACAGGTTTAAGCTAAAAAAATTATAGGGAAAAGTTGAGCCTTAATTTTTGTAAAGTAACAGTCGAAATCAATATAGCTCTTATTAAAGTTAAATCTTTAACGAATGTAATGGATTTTTTTTGGTTTTTGTTTTTTTTTTACTCGTCTATTAATTACGTAATTACTTGATTTTCGTCAATTATCTCGAACACTAGTATCGACCTGAAAATATTAAGGACAAATTTAGAATCAGAGGCGACATTCCATTCGGCAGTATTTACTATCATATTGTTTGGCGCAGGAAATTTTTCATTTTTTGCCGTGCAGTGTAATTTAAGTCGATATTTTTTTTTATTAACAGGTAAATCTGTCGTTACAACAAACGATTTTCTCCTCTTGTATACTACGCGATATCGTTAAGTTTAGATAAACAATAAAGCAACACAATAAAAGAACATTTGTTGTTCGCAATGTCTTTTTTGTTTTCAATAGTATGACAAACATTTATGAATTACTTAGGTAATATTTTTTTCTTATATTATGACCAACGATTGTTTCAGACTTTTATACGGTTCCTAAAATGCCAAGTACAGAAAGTCTACATTATATATTTTTCCTTATCAATTGTGTCGAAGCACAATATATTTATTGTGCTTCTACGCAATTTTTATATGCGGGTGTAGATTTATATACGAATTACATACGTCACGTGATTTGTTAAGCCATCGGAAAAGTGATCGATGTCGTGTATTCGCCGAAATATTGAAATTCAAACCACCACCATCATAGTAGAGAGGCAATTAACAAAATATCTGTCTAGTAACGTCGACTCAAAAGTCTCGGATGAGCGTGTAACCATAGAAGATTCTGTAAACTATACGATTGTCTCGGTGCACACTCCAAGGGTATCTTGTTATGGGGTTATTATTGCACAAAACAAGCGTCGGACGAGTCGTTGAGGGTCGGCCCTCCCTCCCCCCCTCAGATACAATTCGCGCGCTTATATTCGACTGGCTCTAACGATGTGTCAGGCACCGTCTTGTGAGTCAATTATTTTTGGATTTTCTCAGAGTTCTGTTCTCTTTTCTTGGCTTTTCTTCTTCTTACGCTACCGTAAAATAACTGTACTTTTACGCCGAGGGTCGTATGCATTTTATTTTAATCTCTGCGCGGTTCAGACGCACAATGTCAAACGTAGTTAATCTAATTACAAACGCGTTTGTAAAATGTATTATTACGGTAATTAAAACAGAATAACGACAATAAGAATAATATTCAATACGTGTGCGCCTGTACATAACAGGAAAACGTGTCGATTAAATCGCTCACCTACAAGAAAGTCACCGTAATCTTTGCCTTGGCGTTTAGGAAAAATTTACTTAAAATAATATACTTTACACTGGGGGGATACTTCGTAAAGTCATCGCTATTTGAATAATAATACTTTAATTGGGATTCTTATATTTGCAAATAGGTATTTTCCAAAATCTCATTTCGCGATTTGTTTTTGGAATTAAGCCACACAAATACATAGTGTATTTCAAATATATTAATATTATATTTTCTTCTTCTTTTTCCTCGCCCAACCGATCCCAACTACTTGGGGTCGGTCACTACTATTATATTTTAAATATAATAATTAACACGAATAAAATCGGTTAATTGTTAAAATCGTTGAATTTTCACGGATCAATTGTGAGTATTTGAAAATTAGACCGAGAGTAACGTTTTCTGAGCAACGTGATAGTTAAAAGTTCTATTATAAAGCGACATCTATAAACTGCGGTTGGGGTTTTCCGCCAAAGTTTTTGTCGACTAAAGACGGAACACATTTGTTTAGACAATTTTACAAGTCGACATGAACGTCAATAAAACAAAAACACATCTTTACACCACGCTAATTAATGCTGTATTGAATCCGAAACGAGTCTATACGTAAAAAAACATTGTGGGGTACTCGTAGAGGTAATTTTTAGGTTGTATTTTAAACATTTTTAAATTCGCGATCGCAAATAATTATAAAAATTTATTAGATTCTTATACATGTATATTAATTTTAATTTTAATAGAATATTATTCGCTAATGTTGTTCTATTTTTTTATTATTTTTTTTTATAATTGAGTAAAAAGCAAAATAATATGTCCACTTTAAGTAAAAAAATCTTTAATAAAAAGGAATACATTTTTTTAAATAATAAAATCTTAATAAGAATCGTTTTTAGAATGAACATTACTTCCTGCAGTTTATCGTAACATTGTCGTTTTGGACGTATAAAAATAAAGCACTGTTTAATAAATTTGCTAAGAAACAAAGAAATCAGTTTTTTGTATATTTTATATGTTTTAAATAATTCAATTTTTTCATTTCAATTTTTCGTATCAATGTCAGAAACTACGGTAAAACCGAAAGAACCCATTGAGTTTAATGTTGACTTTATTAAGTATGGGGAAACGGTTTTAATTTCTAACGCACAAGAAACTTCATATAAGAAAACGGTAATTGATGAAATTATGATCGTAGCAAAATATACATGGCCAGGGCAGTATTATCCACTAGGTACTAACTGTTCCTCTAGGGCCTACAAAAAATACGGATGATATTTTTAAAAAATTATACAATTATGAAAAAAAAGTTTTACAATTTTTGGCACTGCACTAAGGGTTAGAGCTTCTTACGATAGTCAATATATTATTACTGCGGTGTTTGCCCATAAGAATTTTATAAGATTCTTATACGACGGTCAATATTAGTGGCCAATCTAAATAAAATCATTTTTTCCACTGACCGATCGATGTACGACATCACTGTTCAATTAAGTGCGATAAAAAAACACTACCATCTTAGTTATTATTGGTTACGTTTTTCTTTAAGCCCAACCTTGTCTGATAACGTCATAATTTCATCTCGATCGTCAATGTTCATCGCAAAAAAAAAACGGTCTCAAATTGTGCAGGTAAATTTAATGTATTCTAAATTTATTGCTCCGTGTTGTTTCCATACATATAAAGTCTCCACTATACTAAAATACAGTTTAAACTTCTATTTTGTAAATTCATAATTTATTTAATAATTGTTATTTATTATCATGATGTTATATTTATAAAAAACTCAATTAATCACATAATAATACATGCTAATGAATTGCACAACCTGTGGGGGGGCCGCTCTACCGAATCAATATTTTTCTATTGCTATTACATTATTAATTGAGTTGTACTAAATTTATTTCATCATCATCTCCGTGATATTTCCAAAGGTTTACTAGGTAATAATAATTTTTTCAGGAATTATAATACTCTGTAAAGCGCTTTTATATATTTTCCCCTAATTTGAATCATTATTCGCAGTTTTCAATTTTAACAGACTAAAATCTGTTTTCACATTCAACCGAATTTTACAGTCGATTATACTTAAAAAATACAAATACTATTTAATGTTGAAAACGAATACACATAAAGACGTGTGAATAGTCCGACCAAAGTGAAAAACATTTACAATACTCAAAGCAATTTTGGTGAGATTTAATCTTTAACGTATAATTGAATTTAAATATAGTCCAGCTGAAATTGAAAATATTTTCAAAAATGCAAAACTAAAAGGTTCGGAAAGCTTAATTGTTCGCGTTCACCTCCATTTTATCAACAAAAAATTATAGAACTAAATCTACGTCTGCGTGTGCAACCAATCAGTGAGATTCGTTGTACATGATAATTTTTTCAAACATTTTTTTACTACACGAAACGATACAGAACTTCTCAGTGCCGCCGATAGATAGAGGTACTTATATCACGGATAGAAGTACATCGAGTATCCCGAAAATTGATTACAATGCAGCCGAAAATAAACCGATTTCTGTAAGTTCTAATCAGTTTTTTCCTCTCGTGAACATATTTTTTTTGTTACATACTTCTCCGCCTCGGTAACGGGTGTTCAATGATCCTATATTATGAAATATTAATCAAAATATCATGCAATATTTATCACAGATAAATATCCGAGCAAAACGTTGATCACAAGGTTTCAATACACTCTGCTAGAGTATTTGGTAAGAAAAATACGTGGAAACATAAAGAGTGTTTTATTAGAATTCTAAAAAACGCTGAACACATAACAAGAGATCAGAGTTAATTTGTTCAAAATCTACAGAGAAAGTTTTTCGTAATGTTTGTAAACATTTTTTCCAATGCCAATCAAACAACAGTTAAAAAACCAATTTCAAAGTTCTTTTGATCGATAAAAAATACAATTAGTTGGATTACAAAAACCACTAAAGATCAATTAGTTATTCAAATGCCATTAAGGCAACGTTAGATTTTGAAAACTGTTCCCGAGTGAGAATTAATCAAACAATTAAATAAAAAAATAATATCAGAAACGAGTTTTACAAAAAGTGATCTCGGCTATAACATTTTCAACAGAAAGAGAATCAGTGTTTAGAGAAAATATAGAAAAATTTGATGCAGTACAGGTGAAAATAATTAAAAAAAAAGTAATGTATAATATTGATTAAAATGTTTATGGATGTATACACGTTTTCAGTTAAGAGCTGACGTTTTGGACGTTGCAGAGTTCATCTTCTGAGCGATAGTTACAGACTCGTGGTTGTAACTATACTGTCGGCTTGGCTTGTTGTGGTAAGTTTTTATATCAGTTGATAACTGATAACGTCGATATTGTTGTTTTTATCGTGTTGTTGACAGCTATCGGTTAGTTGATTACATCTGGTTTTTGTATTTGTTGTTTGACAATTAGTTCTTTTTCCTGTTATGTTAATTGTAGTTTTTTCGCACATTAAGTTGTTTTCTTTGCTGTACTCAAAGAAAATTGCGTAAAAATAATGCATATTAATTGCATATAAAATTATCATAAAAATAATGTATAATAAACATTTTTAATGAACTACATATTGTGTAAAATACATAGTGAACGTAGTGATTCTATTAAGTATAAAACTTTGAATTATTTAGAAATTTGTCAAACATTAAACGATATTTCAATATCCTAGACAGTCTCACTTTCCGCCATAATCAATAAAGCTAAATCATTACTTAAGAAACTTTAGTACGTTTCAATACGTTAATTGTGAGTGTTATTTAGAATATTTTTTACAAAAAAAAACTTATTTTGATAACAAATCATTACAAGAACCAGTTATAGAAATAAGTACGGTTGTTGAACTTTATGAAAATCTTTCAATAAATTTTCAAAATATGAGTTAAACATTTGATTATTGTAAAGAAAAAACTAAGCAGATAGATTTTGAAGATATCAGTAATTATTATGAATTAATCAGGGGAAAACGCTCTAGAAAAAAAAAGACAAATGATGGTGAGATATATTTTAATTACTTAAATTAAAAAAAAAGCGTATAAAATATCAAATGACGGGTTTAGTTTTTTTAACTGATAATAAATTATTAAAAAGTTATATAGATATAAAAGCCACTGATTTAATTCAAATTTATCCTTTGGCACTGGTAGAAGATATTGCAACGAAACTGGTTATTTTTGTCAATTTTCTTGAAATGATATGTTACTAAAACAAATCGGCGTTGAAAATAATAAAAAATTGACAAAGGTCTACTGTGAATCGGGATTAATTGTCATCATTTACATCAATCGAACAAGAGTTTTTACAAGAAATTTAAAAAAGATGAATTAGTTTATTGAATTTGACAATATAAAACATACTGAGCATTTGGCGCATTCATTATTAATTATATTTAATGTATACAATTTTTTTCAGGTAGGGTAATAACTACTTGGCACCCTCTTCAATAGTTTTTTTTTTTGAGTCTAAAGCCTCTCATAATATAAAACAAAACATTAAAGGAAGTGTAGAGTAGATACGAAGAAGTTGATGAGTTTGCTGCTTGGATATCTATGCACGTAAGATCATATAGCAGTTACGTGCTTGGCTGACATTCCGGATTGGCTGTGGGTGTCGAAAGCCCGTTGTTATAGGAAGGGAATAAGGACAACACTTAGGTATGAAATGCAGGACAAAAATACCACGTGTACGCATAAAGATCCCAAAGTATGAGGTGCAGACGAAGTGCAAGACACAAGTACTTTGATTTCGAGAAAGGATAGTGAAGTACGAGGTGTGGACGAAATGCCAGACACAAGTATTTTGAAATGTCGAGGACGAAAGTAGGTAGGTGAAAAGAAAGAACTAAGACTTGACTTTATACAGTAAGCCGAACGGCGACAACCGAGCACTGAGACTGATGAATGACACAAAGCACAAGACTGCGTATTGCAATCGACTGACCACGAGTCCTTTGAGTTTAAATTGAATTTTGGATGATTGCTAATTTTGAAATAATTATGTTTTATTGTCAATTCATCAGTCACTAGTAACGGATCCGCCATCTGTATTTTATTATAATAATTTTTACACACCATCACAAGCCTATAAAAAAGGCTTAATCCGACTCTGTACGTTATGAACAGTTATAGATAAAACATTCAATTTTTGAGAAATTTTTGAACATTTTTTAATTAATTCGTTCACAAATTTCTACTATATTATGTAGTTAAATTTATACTTTTTTTTGTTTAAAATATTTAAAACTATATTGCTTTAAATGGAAATACCTTATTTTAATACAGATTGATATAAAATAAAAATTACAAACAATTTAATTATCATAAAACTTTTACGCGGTTCAACCGTTAGTGTGTTAAGTTAGCTTAAAGATTACGAATTAAAGTAAAAATATATTTTTTTTTACTATAAATTTATTAATATTGGTGGAGGTGCCAAAAATCTGCGTTGATATCCTATAAGTTGGGTAATCGATACATACCACTCGGTCGATATTATGTACATACAGTTGAACATAAATGAATCCACAAACACAACTGTATGATTTAAACTAAAATGATAACTACTGTATTATGAACTCTGAAATAACAATAGAAATTTATTAATATTTTAAAACTAAAATTTTAACATCGTGTAGTAAAATCGATTTTGAAGGATATCCATATCTCCGAGAATAGCAAGTTGCAGTTGCTCAAGGACATTCCTACTTCTCTCTTAATCTTCTTGGGGATGCTATATGAATCTGGAAGGTGGACACTTAAAGTTGTAAAAATGTGACGTTACGAGTGTCACACTTTAGACGTGAGCTAATCTAGACGGATTTTGAGGTCATTTCTTGGATGAAAAAAAGGACCGACTTTTTAATTTTGACCAAGCTAAATGTGGAATTGAGAATGATAGTGGTGCGTAAGCAGAGGATCCTAAGGTTGTTTGACGATCACGTCATAAGGGGGATAAATGGTGAGCCTGGAGAATCCGATGATAGAAAGAAAAATAAAGAGATAAGAAGCCGTGGAAAAATACCAACGCGGAGCGTTGGATAGACCCGATCAATACCGTCTCTGACTATCCCTTGAAAGTAGCCATTCGATCGGCAGAAAGAGGCGTTGTCACCAACGTCGACTAAGGGGTCACCAACATTTCTATTTTCGGTATATAGACTTAAGAAGTAAAATCAAAATCACACGTTTCTATTTAAGAGAGTTAAATTTTAGATACTATTACCCTAAAGCAAAATAAATTATGTATTCAACTGCGTGATATTTTAGTTTTTTAAATAGATAATTTTTTTCTGAAATATGTAATTTTCAATAGTCCTGGAGAAAATTAGTGTTTTTTTTTTTTTAACAGTCACCTTCTAAATAGTTTAACCGTTTACAACTTTTATTTATTTAAAATTACTAACGAAATCCATTATTTTTTCAACTACACACTGCGATACTCCTAATTGTGTCGATGTCTATCGTGGAATAATTCACTACCCATTGTCTGAAAAGGCTAGGTAAAAATCACTTCTTTGAAGTAGCTAATTTTAATAAAAATATTCTTTTTATCGCCTACTAGGTCAATCAAATTTCAATCCGATCCTCTGTTTCAAATAGCGAACAAATAATACAAATTGTTTCATACCTCTTGCCTTTTTAATTTTAGCACAATGAATGATACAAGCGACTTTTACTTTTTTTTTCATTTCTATCATCTTGTTTGATGATTTTTTATTTGTTATTTTAAACAACATGTTTGGATTTTTTTCGTCCATTAATAATGGAATATATATAATATAATGGAAAATAAATTTATCCATTTATTATAATTTACCAAGAATTAAACCACTTAATTATCTAAAAAATAAAAACGATATAGGAATTATTATTATTTCTTTAAATATTTTAATTTTGGAAATAATCGAGTGGGTTATGCCAAGAGGATCATCCCATATTTATTGAAAATAAATAAATCTATTATTATATATATATTTGAAAAATCATTCGTATTCTCCAAGGTCGAACAAAATAAATTAGAAAATGGCTGTGTTAAACGACGTGATGGTTTCGAGAACTACAATCAGGAAATATTTGATCAAATAACACCCCCCATAGTGTGGAGCGAAAATGGCGAAATATGGTGCAAAAAAATATCAACGAAACCGAGTAGCCGGAAAGACGTATTGCAATTGAAAAATGATCTTCGATTACAAATTGATTATTGGCAAGCAAAACCGAGGGGGTTATGTCGAATCAGAAGAGCATTATATTCTAGCTGTTTTAGTAAGTTGAAAATTATATTTAATAATATAAAATATTCCGAACATTAATATTATTACACAAATTTATACTGCCATATTTTGTTTACATAGATGAAATAATTCGACAAGTATGTGCCAATTCATTAGATCAAGCAATATTATTACTCAGAATACGTGAAGAGTTCAATATCTCCGAAAAAGCTTATAGAAGAATATTTGAAGATGGCTTAATGTTTAGCTTGAGAAAAACTCAACAAGTAAAATCAAAATATCTAAATCGGTAAAAATGAAGAAGAATTGTGTTTAATAAACCTACAATTACTTCAAGTGTCATATATATAAGATATACTTATTATAAAACTTGAAAGTTTTCTTAAGTTTTAGATTTTTGGATCATAAGCAACAAATATTCTAATAAAAATCACAACTAATTATTTGAATTGTTTAACACTGATCACTCTTAAATATTCCTCATCTATTCAAATTTATATAAAAAGATTTGTTTCCAAACTAACTTTAATAACCCGGTAGTAATTATTCACAAATAATAATAGTAACGGAATTTTGTAGAGAATTAATTTCGATAATTTTTTGTTTTATTTCTAAAATATATTTTCAAAAATTAACTCAAGCATGTCACGGGATTTTATTTTTCTGAATAACATCAATGTTTTGCAAACATTTCTCTTCAAAAAATATAATATCCATCTGAAAGAAATATGTCATATTCTTAATAAAATTTACGTTCATTATGAATTTTCATTTCTTTAAGGTCCAGTATTTTTTTTTTGAAAATAATCTGTACAATGTTCACGAACTAGAGTCAAACGTGTTTTTTTTTTTTATCAAATCATCATCAACTAATAATAAAGGAACCCAATAAAAAAAAATTAAAGTTTAAGTTTTTTTTATTCCTAAAGGGATAGAAAAAAAATATTTAACAACATATTATTGTAAAGTTTTTCGAATAAAACACACGATTTTCCTTTACGAAAATTTTCAATAGTTTCCAAAAAAATTAGTGTCATATCCTCAATGAATTCTCCTGTGTACGCATGTTATTCTAGGCTAAGCAAGGAACTAGTGATTTATATGATGAAATTACCAGTTTAGAGAAGGAATCAAATAATTTAAAAAAAAACTTAGCTAAAGCGAAAACTAAATTATCGTTAACGACTGTCAACATACAGAGAGAATCGATGGATAGAGCAAAAGAATATAAGAAAGAATTAAATTTTTTCAATAACAATTACCTCGTGTTAAAAGTAAATATAAAACTATATTATTACTTTAATGAAAAATACGTTACTTTAATACACTCGATTTAGTCATAAATAATTTTGTTAAAGATAAACTTTCAACTTGAGTATTTATGGAAATTCCTATTTTTTGTACCCTTTTTTCTACCACCTTTTCGACGTAGAAATTATATATAATTTTGTTCATTCATCTATTTGGAGTGTATTTTAATGAGAGTGTCCATAGAGAATGTGGACATATAGTTAATTTTTATTGAAGCGTTCGAATTTTAACAAATATATTATTATTGCAGGAACAACTTGATTTATTGGTACCTACAAAGAAGTAACTTGAAAATGGATAACATTTTAAAATACTTCAACGTTTAAAAACACAATCTTTTAATATTTATATTAAGGGACAATTCTTGACTATAGTTTAGGATAATATATGTTTTGAATAAACAGAGAAGATCTACACTAAAAATGAATAAGCGAAAAAAGTTTTCACCGCGAACATTTATATGTAATTTTCATTTATTATTCATGCAATAGAAACTGCATTGTATCGTGTTCGATTGATCGTGATTAATTTTTTATTAAGGGATTTTTGTTGGCTTTATATTAAAAACAACATCACCTCCAATCTAATCCACGGATTGTAATGATCAAAACAGCAGTGCTAAATCAATTTGGTAACTGTATGATATAGGTGATGTTAAACTTAGTAATGAGCTATTACCGAGGTTATGGTTTTGGGATGATTAGGAAAAAGGTTAATCCCTTTCTAAAATGAAAATTATTTCTACGTTCCTATACAATCCTACGATAAAGTTGCACAAAGTCGGGACCCTTCGAAGTAGCTCATACGAAATTGCATACAATTCTGAGCTCTACTCATAATCAAAAAACGTGTAAAATATAATATTGATAGAAATATACTTTAATTAAATAATAAAAGGTAACAAAAAAAGTATTAGACCCCAGCTTCATAATTAACTTTTCACTTACATTATGTACGTTTTCATTGTTTTCATTGAATTAAAAATATTTAAAACGAAATACAAAGCAATATTTTTTTTTATCGGGAAATATGTGTACAGGACTGCATTTAAGAATTGTACCATCCCAATGATATTTTTATTTCGCTCATCAAAGTAAGTCTTTATTTTTTTTTTTTATTTAAAGGAACAAAAGTAAAAAAATTCTTCAACTTTATAATTTCTATCGCTTTGTATATATTTGCCGCCCTGGCCACATACACTCAGTATCGCCCTCTTAAGTGCGTCCGTGTATGTGTAGTCCAATTAGTTAGTGTACATAACATAAAAATATTATTACGTGTAATTTTAGGTAAAAAAAACCCATCACAGGGGGGTCGGGGCACAGTGGTGACGTGGCATAGTTGGATCAAGTATAATGATATCTGACAGTGATTAAAATCACTATCAAAAAAAAACGCTTCGATGCAAATCTTTAGATAGTGTTTAATTTTAAAAAATTGGTGGATTATTCCAAAAGCTTCATAAACTGCTAGTTCCTTATTAATATCCTGATTAAGACAAAGTATGTCGAATAAAAAAGAGATTATTAGAAAATAGTATTTCCCATAAAAAAATTATATTGATCAATACACTTTTCAATAAGTTATAGCATTATAATGTTAAAAATGTAAAAAATAAAATTGAGAATTTTCACACAATAATAGCATTTGGTAGCCATTTTCACCTTGAAGATAAAATAAAGTCCGAAATTTTTTTTTTCCATGATAAAGTATATTACATTAGCTTTAATTTAAGATATATATAAAAGTGTCAGACTTTCCGGAACACTTTCAAAATTTAAGTTGAAAAAGTCAATTTTTTGTGAAAAAGTTGTCATTTTGAATCCCCCCCTGTAGGCAGGTAAAAAGTCAGATTTATAAAAAAAATATACCAAATGATAGGTAAAGACATCATGCATCTACAAAAAAAAGAATTATATTGATCCATACATCTTTCGAGAAGTTATAGCATTATAAAGTTAAAAATATAAAAAAGAATTTTTTTACAAAAATCGTATTTTTTTTATTAAGTTTAATGTCTGTTTTCACCATGAAGATAAAATAAAGTCCGAAATTTTTTTTTACCATGATAAAGTATATTACATTAGCTTTAATTTAAGATATATATAAAAGTGTCAGACCTTCCGGAACATTTTCAAAATTTAAGTTAAAAAAATTAATTTTTTGTGAAAAAGTTGTCATTTTAAATCCCCCCTTGTGGGCAGGTTAAGGGTTAAATTTATGAAAAAAATATACCAAATGAAAGGTAATGATATTATGCATCTATATAAAAAAGAATTATATTGATATGTTCATTTTTGAAAAAGTTATGGCACTTTTAAGTAAAAAAAATTGAAAAAATTTCGAAAATTAGCGATTTTTAAATTTGTAATTTTTTTGGAGGTTTCCCCCTTTTACGGGGAACGAGGGAATTTTTTTCAATTTTTAAGGGTAATGTCTTCGACTAGATACGATTTGTGATCTTTTGACGTATCATTGAAAGAAATCGGTTCGGTGAGAGCTGAGAAAAAGTGGTAACAGACACAAAAAAAAAAAAAAAACACATCTTAGTAAAACCAATACCTTCTCAGCTTCGCATCGAAGCTAAAAGCCATCGTTAAAAAATATTAAATAAACTGTATTATTTCACAATAATTAAAACGAACAATAGTAAGTTATATACAATTTTAATTGTCGATTATCATTAAACATATTAAACATCTACTTTTTGAATGACATGTAGGTTTTTTCTGTTTTAACAATAGTATTATTCGCTGAACTTAAAAATTTGGTCCAAGTGTAGGTAACATTATGAAATAACTGTTATACCCGTATATTACATGTATGATAACACATTTTGTATGGACTTATAATATTTAATAAATTTTATGACTGTATTTTTTATCGACGATACTGTCTTGATTATACTACGAATATTCAAAATAAATCAAAGTTATAGCATCATTATAATTGTATTAATAGTATATGTAGTATTTGATGTACTTAAAATTTCAGTTTTGTCAGAAAACACTTTTTGGATACGGTAGAATGTGTGCAAACAACTTTTTATTTTGGAAATAAAAATTGCTCAAATTTTAAAATTATGAATATTGGCCACCTTTACTTTATTTACGAACACTGTGTGTTGCTTTTTAATCGACAATTGACATTAAAATGAAATACAAAATGTGATACATAAATTGTAACATGTTTTAATATGAGAATAATTATTTTTAAGGGTTTTAGTCCGGCCAAAATCTCTTTTACTCTGCTGCTAGAATTATGATGAAAAAGCGCAATCCAAATTAGAAAATTATTAACAACCAGAAATGTAATATTATTGAAGTTTATTAGTTAATAAAATTCCAAATTAACATAAACACAATTTACCAAGTTAACACCTTACCATTATTTAAGTATAATTTACACATAAATATATTTAAAGAAAATGAAATAAAATATTGGCTTTTACTGATGATTTGGACAGTTGCATTGATTATTGGATGTTCCGTTGGGGCTATTAATCGTTATTTTACAATCATCTGAATCGCTTATTGTTTCACAGTTATCTTCTGCAGTTAATCTGTATCTGAATATTGCAAAAATACATATAACACAAACAGCCATTATTACCAATACAATAAGTACTATTGTAGCTATAAATTGAAAATCTCCGTCTTCGACGCAAAACCAATAATTATCGTCAGATGATAATTTTTTCCAATTCACCGTTTGAGGTAATAAGCGCTCTCTCTGTTCCTATAATATTTTCACTTATTGAATTATTAAAATATAGAGAGTTGATCAAATCGATTTAAATGATTTTCAGAAGGAGACTCTAAATAAGTAAAAAGTAAATCTGTTTTTAAATAAGTTCAACCGAAAGAATAAAAAATAACAATACAAATTACATGTAATACAGAACAATCACGAAAATGTCGAACAATTTTTTTATTATAATAACTTTATGGATCATAATATATTTTCAGCAAAATTATGTGAAAATTATTCGGCTATAACTTTGAAACTATTAACTTCTTTATGCTCTCTCATAATATGAGAGAGCTACTACATTATGTGTTGATTAGAATGCTATTAGGTATATGCGAAATGATTAAATTATCAACAATAACCATTTAGAAAATAATTGGTTATTCTGGAAACTTAAATTTCCTATACCGTTTTATTTTCCGAAATACTGGAATCCATAAAAATAATTTTTTACCACAAATGAAATATCTTGAAATTGTCTCTCGTTTAAAATTAGGTAAATCTTTTAAGTTTTTATTTTTATTTTCCTAAGAAAATATTTATCAGTTGTCCGGGCGCCTTAATTAAAATTTAACATACAAACTTACTAACTCGTCGTAATAATTTCGGTATTTGTATCTAAAAAGTCGATGATTACTAAAAATATCTTTTGATTCGTCAATTTCGCGTCCATACAGTTTATTCAATAAACGTACCCCTGTTGGTCGTAAACTCACAGTTTGTATTGAAGAAAAACAATATAAACTGATTATTACAAAATAGTACATACTTCCATTTAAAAATTAATTTAGTGAAAAAATGAGTCTTTTTTTTTTTACTTGGTTACATCATCAACAACGACAAATTAAATTTGTCGTAATATAATTAACTGTAATTAACACTAGCGAGTATACGAAAAAAACTACACACATTTGATAATTTCAAATTACTACATGCGATTTACTGTAAAAATAATTTTTTTTTTAAGATATGAGAACTATTACTCGTAAAATTAATTTAAGTATTAAAACAATAATTATATTATGTTTTTTACACGATTTTTTTTTCATTTAAATATTCATTGCTCTAAATAACGATTATAAATTATTGATGCAAACTAAAACAAAGAATGTTATTTTCAAGTGTTGTATTTTATCCAATAAAGTAAATTTTTCAAATATTTAATATTGACAACAGTATACATATAATTTTGAAATTTATTTATCACGATATTTATATTATTGTTACCACGGATGTAAATTTGATGTTCTGCGAAGGTTTTTTTGAATTAAATTGTGTATGCTTAAAATAAATTCAACGATTTTATAATAATGAACTTTAAAAGTTCTATTGAAGTAGAAAAAGATTCTATTAATCGTTACGATGACTTGTGTTCCGAATCGTGTATGACTTCTAGTGGTTCAAGCGATCATTTTATTCACAACGATTTTTACTCAGACTACAAAAAACCTAAAGTAGTTTCGAGTAATAATCAAGTGGACAAAGCGCTAAGTAAAATGTCGGTGGATGATTTGAACAAGTTCATAAACGTCTATAAAATAATAACGAGTCCAAATCCGGCAATGAATAATATCATTAAAAAGGCAAGTGTCCAACAAATATTATCTGGTCAACTGTTATCGGAAGAACTACTGAATGGTGTAAAAATTCAACCAATCGTCGAGAAATCTAATAACGAAATAAATAAAACAAACGGTAATTCGATTGAATCTGAAAAAAACGACGACTATTCAATAGAAGATTTTAATGCTTATGAACTTTTAGAGGATAAAAAAAGTGATTTACAATTAATTATGAATAAAATAGAAAATTTAACGAAACAATGTAAAGATATTATACTGTTAAACAATGACTGTAATATAAAAGATACAAAACCGCATATCCAAACCGAAAATTTATTTGATCATCAAAACGACAAAGTGTTACTTTCGAATTCGTCATCGAGAAATAGTGTGCAAAAATGTAACGATTGTTTTAATTTTGTGCCTCAGTTGAATCATATTAATCCGATCATGAAGAGTAATTCATTAGAATGTTCGTGTGAAATAGATAAAAGCAATCATGGAGATGCGAACTATTTTAATGACTCTAATGACGAATTAACAAATAATACTTTCTTACTTACGCCATCAGAGGCTTTCCAAAAATCTGAATATTTAATAAATGATTCAGATGACGACGAAATCCAAGTTAAAACCTATTTAATACCGCAAAATATTTAAAAATTTATTAATTTATAACAAAAAAAAGGAAAACTATATTTATTTAAAAATTATTAATGCGTATTAATGTATTATAAAAACATCATAGTTAAACTACCTTCTCAGCTTCGCATCGAGGCTAAAATTTGTGTTAAATTTTTAATTTAAAAGCCTTCATTGTTTTAAATTTACAACTTACCTAAAATATTTTTTATGTGTTCCATAATGAAAATTTTTAATTGATTAACGCATGTTAATATAACTAAGAATAATTTGCAGTTATTTATGTTACGAGTGTACTTGCATAAATTTAAGGTTTCTAGTATCAATTTCATCTAAATTTCATCTATATGATCTATCTAATGTTTTTTAATAATTTATCTTGATGATACTTTACAATTTTTTTTTTGTCAAGATAATAATTAAAGTCTAAGTTTTACTACTCAATAGATACGGATACATAACTTACGATGGAAACAAATTAAAATATTTTACACATTTCTTTCGTTATATTATGCCTAATTGCAATTTCCAAAGGCTACACTACATAATCCTATAGTTGGTTCAAGTAACTGTTAACTTATAAAAATACATTTCTTATTTTACACGACAATAAAAATAAAAGTGTTTGATCTGAGAAGTTATTTTTAACTGATAAAAACAACATTATTAAAAAAGTAATTTTTAGTTTACTGTTGATATATTAAAACAAAAAATAATCATTAATAAAAAAATCAAACATACAATATATTAATAGATCAGAAAAATACCTCTGATATAAATGCAAGATAAGTAACTTATATAATTATAGAATAATTAAAGATATATTTAACTTAAAAATTATATAACAGATTTATTATAGTGAACTAACTTCGAATATCTGAATGTAAAATTAAAACATTCATTTGATTTCAAATTTTAATACATATATATTACTAGAAATGTTTAATGTATACGATGTAAGGGAATCCACAGTTATTTATCACTTGACCAGCGTATAAATAATTATGATAGTTATTTGGGTATCACTATTAGTAATTATATAATTTAACAATATTCATATTAAAATAATATTTTTAAAAGTTTTTCTAAGACCTTTTGATATTTCTAAAAAAATATTGTTCACGTATATTTTTCAATATATATTTATTTACTGTGTAGTAATTAATAAAATATTTACTTTAAATTTTACTGTATTTGAGTTAGGTTTGTGTGAATAGCGTGTCGCAGAGGATACTTTAAACAATATAGTGATGTTTCACTATAAATTGTGTTCTAGGAAATAACTAAACCCAACTCAATTATAACCGAAAATTAAACTTTTTTGTACTAAGATGGGATGACTAGGCAATTTGTCTTTTTCGTTTAAAAATTCTACCCGAAAGAATATAATTACGTTAAGAGGTGTTGACACAAAATCAATTATCATACTTGCATAGTTATCCATTAATCAAATTATTATTACTAATAATAATTTTAATTTCGTTTGTTCAGGCATACTATACAACTAAAAAATAAAATTATAGAAGACAATAATTGTTAATTATTTACCTATAATATTTAAATTAAAATAATAACTCTAAAATTTAGATTATTCTAGCAATTTATTTTAAACGATTTCTAAAAAATATAAAATATGTTATTATTTGGTTAAAGATATTTATTCATTTTACGCGAGTAAAAAAATTTTTATTTTTACTGTAGAAAAATAACAATCTGTATAAAATGCACAATAAGTATTTATGATAAATTATTATATACAAATGATTTTGAAAAAAAAAAACAATTTGTAGAGAGCCCGCCCAGTGGCGGAACTTATATGACTTTAGTAATTTATTAAAATTTTAGAGCTATTATTACATAATTACTTTTATAATTGAATTAGATACCCACTCCGAGATCTTTGTAGGCGACTACAGAGGATTAGTAGGAATTTTTCGTGAGGATTGGAATGATTTTGTAGTCGGTTGTGGAATTTTTTGTATCCGAAGATAGCAGTTTGTTTTACAGTAAGGGGGGTGATTGTGGATTGTGATCACTAGATAAGTAAAGAAGAAAGGGCGTTGAGTATACAGCGAAGACACTTTGATTGGAGAATTCGGATTTTGTTAATGTTCGACTTGATTGCTGCACCCCCATATAGTTTAATACCATACGACCACATTGGGTTAATGAGGATTTTATATAATATGACTTTGGTGTGCAGGTTAATTATGGCATTTCTATCTTTGTGCACAAGGATTACGAAGGAGAATTTCCATTGAAGTGGATAGACCAAGTACTATTATTATCATAAGTAGATATGATAAACAAAGTATTAATATAAGTCAGTAAATTCAGTGTTTTTTTTTAGGAAGCTGTTTAGCGACCTCAGCTGTAATTAAATCATAGCCTGGGGCTTTACCGAGTGGAAAAGAACAGATACAGTTTTGTACTTCATCAGGAAAAAAAGATTTAGTTGGAATATGCACAGGTAGAAACACTGCTAGTAAATCTCTGTCCTTACTAAGTGACGTGTGTATCGGAATGTCAGGGCGAGGTTGAAAAACTTGACCGAAATGAGAACCAAATTAAACAGCTTTGTCACGGCCGTGTATTGCATAGTTTAAGTTATCGTTTTTTGGAGGCGCTAAGGTAGCTCGTTTACGTAAAATATTTTTTGTGGCTTTCCATAATGAATCGTTCTTAACGGGAAATGAAGATTCTAACTGCGCTATGTCCTCGACACCACGGACAAATATTTGGCAATGGTTTAGAAATATTTAGAGCACAGTATCCGTATTATTTCTATTACCGTTATTTATATTATTATTATTAGAATTATTATTTTTTTGAGCATTTTCTATAGAAATATAGTTAGATTTATTTACCGACGTAAACATTGGTTTTTTAGCCTGAAGGTGAGAAGAGGGTGAGTTTCACAAAGATAACGGCGGTCGTCTAGCTGAATTTCTCGGGGTTAAAAAACCATCCTGATCCTGATAGATGATTGATGGAGCTGGAGAAGTGGCGGTGCTTGTGTTTTGTTGTGAAGAGCTTGAATTGACAATTGCATTGTTTTTTATTGTTATCGGTGGGACCGTTTTGTTTGTATTATTGTGGTTACTTCTGTTTAACATTGTGTCTCATTGAAGATAAGATTACGTACCGCTGTCAGCCGGCAGCGAGTCGGAGAATGGGCTGCGATAACGTATCTAGTTGAACAACCCATCTTTACTTTAATTAGAGAAAATCAAAAAATACAATTAATACGTTGACGTAAAATTAATGGTGCGCACTGTGCTTGGAGTTTAAAACTACACGAGATAATATAAAATTTAACATAACATGTGCATGATTCGGACAAAAAAAAATTGAAATATTTTGATGACCGGCAAGAGCGGCACTGTGTACTATGCTGTCCGACAAGAACTTATATTATACACGAGTAATAATAAAACTCATTTCTTAAAATAAGTTTTTTTTTACTTATCACAGTGTGGTATACTATATACATGATATATAATAACTATAACATAAATTAAGTTTATGTTAAAATTAAAAAAAAAATAAACAAAAAACAAACATATATCCAATACGATAAATTGGCGTATTCATTTGTTTCAAGTAGATAAATACAAAAAGAACATCCCAAGTAATTTAGACAAGTTCAATAAAATTTTATTATAATTTTACACAAAATTTGCAAATTTGAATCATATATGTGATAATATGTTTTTCTTTACTTAGCATTCTGTATTCTTATCACTAAATATAGATAATGAATTAGTGATTGAAAAATGGTTTGATCTGTGCACTTTTATAAGTTGCAGTACAGATCATTTTTAACGATAGTAATTAAGTGGAAATAACTAAATGGAAACTAATAAATAACTAATACAACAACTAATAATGAATAACTAATGGAAAAATAACTAAAAAACAAAATATATTCTATTGCTTTTATTTAGTTTTCGTACTATTTTGTTATTATACGACTGATCACTGGGAGAATTTTTTGTCGAAATCTTTTACTACTCTTTTTGAGCATGCCAATATTATACGCTTGTTTTGTGTATTTTTTTTTTTTAAGTTTTGGTGTTTTTAAAATAGTTTTGGAAATCACTTGGCATTTAGTCACTTTTAATACATTAAAGACGAGATGATCATAAAATAAATTAAATATTTTATCATTAAATTAACGTTCCACTCCTTATATAAATTAAACAATTTTTTTTTTAATTAAAATATTTAAAAAATTCACCAAAAAGTAAATTGGAAATATTTTTAGTGTATGTTAATTCAGGTGTTTTGTACATATTATACTTTAAATACCTAAATGTATATATTTACACAACTATTTTTTTTACATTTTTCATTTTTACATAAATACTTTTTTAACAAAAATTTTAGTTGCTTTTTAATTTCCAAAGCATATAATAACACTGGTAATAAATTTTAAAATTGTTACGTCAATTAATTTAAAAAAAAACTTACTCATAAAAATTATTGTAATTTGAAATTTTTAATTTCTATACAAATAATGTGTAAAACTTAAATTTATTTACAAATGATCTATTGTGAAATGAATAATTCATTAATTAAGTTTGTCCAGTTGTACCGTCTCGTGTAATTTATAAAATAATTGGAACAAACATTTCAAATCCAATAATTTCAGTTTAAATAAATTATATTCAGTTTTTTAGTGAAAATGAATTCATTTGCAATTACATTACTTGTAAGTAATTTTTTCCTTTCTAATAAATGCGATTTTTATTATAACTGGTGTGTTGATTAAAATTTTTCAATTGTACGTAACTACAATGTTTTTAATTTAAAAATTTAATTATTTTTGTTAATTTTAAAATTCGATTATAATCTACTTTTTTTGTTACTCGTCTATTTGAGGACATGGCCAAAAAATAGAACATTTTTTGTTCAACATGTTCTGATTATCGTGATAAATAGAAGTGCGTCATACATTTTACACGTATAGTCGTAACTAAATAAATGTTGATAGGGTAAATTTACACGCTAAAAATGTTTTTATGTGTTACTAAATCTAAATTTTCGGGCCTATTAATTAGACTCGGAGCTAAACCCTCTTAATCCATCTTAATTCATGAAAAACGCAACGTTAATCAAAAATCATATTATTGGATAATTATTAGATTCTTTTTTTTTTATACACCATATTACATAAAAGTTTTTAGATTAACTACTTAATTATAAACACGTGATAAAAATGTTAACCTAGAAAAATAATACATTAATAATAAACGATTTAATTTAAAAGTACTGTTAACCGACGAAATAATTATATTAAAGGTGGTCGTTGGAGTTATTAAAGGCGATGATAAGCTATCTATTGAAGTAGTTAATAAAGCATCTGTATCCTTGAAAAACTGTTTGGAAGAAAAATTGTCAAATATATATAACACAAATTTAATTGGTAAACCAGTTGGCTTATTAAACAATTATTTATATTTATTATAATAATAAAATATGATAATAATAAACGGGGCTTAGGATTTCAAGCCTTTTTAAAATTTATTTAGGTCACTTCCGAAACCCAACATTGTGAAAAGTTAAAAATATTACTTTTTTTTTTCTAATGGGCAGTAATTCCTCCACGCCTTCCATAAATAAACTCCTAATTAATACGCATTGTTTAATATTAAGAATAAAAAACACGAATATCTATTTAACACTAATGTACTAAAGTTCTCATGTATTAAGACGCCGATGAATAAAACAAATTTTATAAATTTTTGAAATCCTGAGCTCCGATAATATCTTACACATAAATTCATTTTTATAATATGATTTCAGAGGATGTATTTAACAATACGTTTAGCGAAATATTTGAAAATATCGTCGATAGCCATTACAGTTTCACTTTGTATTTTGATTCGAATCTAAACGAAAATGTAGATTACATGATTGGCCTTTTTTGGTGTGGTAAATTAATGCAACTTAGGATAATAGAAGGCGGCGAATATTGTGCTTGTCGATCGACATTGTTGGAATGTAGCAAAAGAGTAAAACAAATAATACCAAAGTCGCCTAAGGTAAACGTAATAGAATTAAGTGATGAAGAGGTCGAAAATATCATTCAATCGAATCTTATTGAGGACTATGTGAATGCTGATGACGGTGAGGATTGTGATGATAAGGATAATGATTGACGACTATAAATTTAATCTGATGATATTTTTATCAACATATTTCTAATGTTATTTTTTCAGTTTTTTTTTTAAATAAAAAAATTAATTTTTAATATAACTCTGTGATCTTACTTTATGTTTATTTATTTTATCACATGTACTCACTAACACAACAATGACGAATAAATAAACACAAGCAACGCTGGCGATGCGTTAAGAAACGCAAACATTAAAGTTTGTTAAGTAAAATAAAATCGCTCTTTTTTTATTTACTATCTGTTTGACAAAAAGACATCACTAGTAAGTTTAGTATCCTTAGTATAGCATCGATGGAGACATCAACGATGTCGGACAACTGCTCTCGATTCACTTGTTTAAATTAACTATTACGACTTAATTGTCGCCAACGCTTGCTTTTTAAATACTATTAACATATATATTTTGTGTTAATATTTATTTTTCGTTTTCCTAATTGTACTTGGATTACGTTAAAAAAATTAATAATAAGTTTAATTAGTATAAATTATATATTTTGAATGAAAGCTTATTCATCGAAGTCTACACTGACGAGAACGCTATGACAATTTATTTTTAAAAAATGAACGTCTCAAATATATTTAAATACAAAGTTTAAGAATTGTAAAATCTTTAACATGCAAAATATAATTTGCCTCTCGAATTGCCATCGTCTTACACAAGCCTTCAAGTGTCTGTGATTGAATCACTCGTTCGAACGTTTGTTTAATGAATCTGACCTCACTTATAAGTTTTAAAGACGATGACAACTTGAAAGGTGAATGATTTTTCTAGACGATTATTTATTTGACTCGCTATAGCCGAAATGTTCATTTTATGGGTCATGTACTCGTATATTAATATGCGTATGTAAAATTATACCATAATAAAAATATATTTAAAAAAAAAATGTGTCAAAATAATAATAATAATAAAAAAAATATACAAATGAAGTAACATGTATTTAAAATAAAATCTAAATTGAATGAGTAATAGAACATTTAGTTTGAAAAAAAAAAAGATTGAATTGAATTCAAAAATCGAAAAGAAACCAAAAAATATTTGTTTTTATAATTTTATCGGTCAAAAAATAAATGTAATAATATAAAATAAAAAACGTTGAGTAAATCTATAAAAATATCAGTCGAGACTCATTTGACCTAATAATATTGAACATTTTAGTCATTCTTATTTGTTTAAATTTCAAAAATGTCTACTTGCCTTAAATTCAGAGTGTCTATGTAGGAAATTTACCCTTACGTACTGTTAAAAAAAAAATTAACGTACAATATTTACCGTTTTCTAGTATAATTCTTCGACGTTAGGAGAAGTAAACAAATCCTGATGGCAAATTTTATTTGTTTTAATTTTATTTATTAAACACATTTTATTACCGGTGGTAGATAGTCGAAGTAAAACGAGTAAAAGTACGAGTATACTTAATAATAATATCGTTTTTTTTTCATCGATAAATTAGGCAATTGATGAATTAATGTATAATGAAAACGAAAACCGAGACTAAACTTTGAAAACAAAATGGTTGACACAACAAAATGTGCCTTTTGGCTTTATGTAGGGGGTAGGGGGAAACTAACATACGTGTGCCCTTTGGGACGCGTGACCAGCCCACGTGCGTGACACTGGACGAGAAAATTATCATTCTGTACAACAAGGAGCGATTGCGGACTAAATGGAAACAGTTTGCTAGTATACATATGGGAAAAAGGCTGGAGAGTTTAATCAAAAACCAGGAGGAACTCCTATGACCGGTCTGGTCATAGGAGTTCCAACCGGACTAGACAAGTCCGGTGAAATAATCAAGACAATTACTTAAAAACTTAACAATCAGTGGACAATTTAAAAACTAAACTTAAAATTAGGACTTGATAGAAGAAACTGTATTACACGAAGAATCTAGAAGATGGTTACTGACAAACAAAAGGCTGTTTCAATAATACCTGTAGTAGTTAACGATGAGTTAATATTTGGTCAACTTAAAAGAAAAATAAAACTTTATAATAAAAGAAGGTACACACTCACCAAACGAATAACACGAGGTATGGAGAAAATAACAATCATTTTTATTCTAAAGGTATGGGTATTTATATTTTGGTGGTGGGCTTTGGTTTGGAGGGTCTTGACACCCATTAACCCCTCCCCCACAAATCGCCACTGCCTAGCATAAATGCATAAAAAATGATTTCATTATACCCTCCAAAATGCGATATATTGTTTTACCGTGGAGACGGTGTTTTTTCCACTGTCATTCCCTTTCTGGGAGTACTTCCATAAAAATTGGATTTTTACATAGACAATTTTTATGTGTAAGATGTGGGATAAGAGGTCAAACCCTTCTAAAAATTCAGAAAAAACATTTATAATACTACTCAAAAGTATTATTAGGTATAGAAAAAATTAAAAGTTAAACCCTCCTAAACATCTCAAAATTCATTTTATCTTAATAGGACACACGATTGTTATTTAAACGAAATGAAAATTAATATTCTTTTTGTTAGGAAGGGGATATAAAATTGAAAAATTAAGTTTTATGTAAACGCTATCGAATTATTGGAAAAACTGTTGACTGAGAAGAGTAAAATTGACACCGTTTGAACGTCAGCCCGGATAGCTCAGTCGGTAGAGCATTAGGCTTTTAACCTAAGGGTCCAGGGTTCAAGTCCCTGTCCGGGCGCAGATTTTTTTTTTTTTTCTTAAGGAAAATGTTGAAGATTTTTAACAAAAATATAATATTGACGTATCGAAACAAAAACTAAATGGTAGGATCATAAACGAGTTTTACGTCACAGTATATTTAAAGTGTTTTTGTAATGATTGAATTACGGTGCTCATAAATTGATGAAGTTTTGTTTGTTTTTTTTTTTATGAAAAAAATTGTTTCACTTAAAGTTCTTAGATCAATTAAAAATTAATTCTATGAAAATGTTCTAAACATAAAAGGAGAAATTTTTACATTGTTGACTAATTTGTCCAAAAATAGGGAAAATCCTCTTAAGAATATTCTGGTCTCCTCAGCTATTTAAAAATATAAACAATAAATTGATATACTAGTAAAAAAACGGTCAAATAGAACCCAACCCAACCCTTAAAATTTTATTTAATATGTAGAAATTTCAGATTAGGATCCACTGTACAAAATTAGATGACGGGACGCGTGTAATTGGTATTCTATAGCCTCAGTTATCTACTCCGAGTAAGATAACCGCTAATCTGCCGACCTTAACATCAATCTATACTCCCCGACTGAAATATCATGGAAGAAAAATATTTTTCAATCAACCCTATGGTTATTATCAAGGTTACTAGAATATATATTACTATATAGATTTTTTAACCACGAACTCGGTTTCCATTCGCTATCTGTAATTTTTTACGTTACGTTTGATAAGTTTTTTGAAAAAATTTATGTAATTTTAATTTTATTATTGAGTTTTGATGTATATATACTAATTTATTGAAAAATATATGTTTCAATAAGAACTATCATTTTTTAAGTAAACAGTAGTAACTTTAATAACTTCGTTAACAGTTTTGCACTTCACAGTTTTTTTTTAAAACAAAAACGTTTTTTAAACGTGTTGACAAAGAAATACCAACAATTAGATTAAATTAAGAGAAATATCAACTTTTTTTGTATTTATAATTCGGAGTTATTTTTAATAGATAATATCCTATGGCTACGTGTGATGTTTGCGTTCATTTATCTGATATAATGACGCCTCAGTCGTTTACAACTTTGATTACAACTCTAATGAAGTACTTGGTTTATGAAAAACAGCTTATACCATATCCATACGACCGTTTAAAGTTGTATGTTAAAAAATACAATGAACTAAATTTAGAGGTAAATTATTTTCACAAAAACATAATCTTGCTGTTGATGTCAGATTTAGTTACTTGATTTTCATCTGTTGTTCAAGATGGCAATTTCAAATTAAATAACTGTGTAAATTATTTGTCGCACAACAATTAGATTAATTAACATATATAATTTTAGTTACATATTATAAATTTGATAGCTTTTACTCGAATAAAACTACTAAGTGTTGCATTTATAAATTTAATTTCAATTTTTTTAAATATTGCCAAAATTCATAATATATATTGTTTTATTAAAAGTATGCGATAATCTGATGCACAGACAGTAAAGTTTGATTTTATTTAAACTCTCATTGTGTATGTTTACATATCCTCTTTACCAAAAGAGGAATCTTTTTTAAATATCATACATAAACTCAAATAAAAGTATAATTTATCCTTTGGCTTACTTTAAATAATGATAATAATAATATTTAAAAATCTAAAATTATTCATTCCAATCAAGAATTGATGTATTATTGAATTTTATTGGCCAGAAAATTTTTTTTCTAGTTTTAAGCGTCATAATATCATTATTGTTATTATATTAGTATCAATAATAAAAGGTAAGCCTGGCTTAGTGGGTGGTACGTTTTCGACACGGGGTCCCGGGCTCCAAGTTCCAGGGTGTTAACGAGTTTTCTCTGGTGATTTTTTCATTTATAGTGTCCTGTCTCTGGTGCAAGCCGGCCATAATACCCGTCCTGTCCATCATTGGTTTAACCAAGAACTATCTTTCACTTCCTAACGTGTGAAAAAAAGAGGGCCACCACGCTTTTTAGCATGTTGAGTTCAGGAAGTAGAAAGACTGTTGTAAAACTGATCATTATTTTATTTTTATATTAATATCAATAGTAATAGTAATAATAATCTGTAATATTATAGTAATGAGTAGTTGTTAGATTGTATTGTTTTTATTTTTACAGAACAACAGCCATTGTAACAAAAAAAATAAATATAAATTAGAATCAGACAAATATTACAAAAAAGTATCAGACACTATAAATTCACTAGAAAATGTATTCAAGGTTGGTATCGATTGTTTTATGATTATATATTATACAAGAAAATAAAAATAGATTATATATAATTCACTATTAGTTAGTTTATGGAATTTTTATTGTACTACATTAAAAATTATTTTTTCCCAGTTTCTATTAAGTTAATAGAGTTAAAAAACTTATATAATAAAGTAAAGTAAATAAACTTAAACAGTTAACAAAAATGTAATAACTTAACCAGATATGACATTCAAATAGCATTTTGTTTTAAACTGGTCCTCTATAGATTTTGTAGTATTTTTTTCTTTACTCTAATCAAACTTTACTCTTTTAATGCTTATAAAAATGGGTGGTGATAAAAAATTATTATTTATATTAATGTCTTCAAATTAATTTGTAACTTTTAATTCAATATATTATATAAATTTAATTATATAAAAAAATAATAACTAGGTTATTAAAAGATGAACTATGAAAATTGTTTACATTTTTATTTTACAATTTATTTTTACCAATAACAACATTAAAAATATGCATTAATTATTAAATTTTACATTTTTTTTTCCAGTGTATTGAAAATGAATTTCTTAGTCGTACCAATAATCATATAGAAACAGTAGTAATATTAATCGGATCCAATGTTCTAAATCCTCTTACTGTTTTCAATATTCATGTTCCAGAATTAAGTTATTCTCATTGTGAAAAGAAACATTCTTCTAGACAGCACATTGATAATGTTTTTAGGTATATTTATTATTTAAAACTGTCGTAATTAAAAAATTATTAATTTTTATTTATAAAACTTTTACTATAAACATTTCATTAAATACTCATTTATATGTCATTAAATTTTAATATACATTTTTTCCATCTATTTTTTTGTAATTCGTACTTTTCTGTAAAAACTATTGCTCATTGTAGAAAAAGTAGAACACCTATAGAGCTCAGCAAAAGTCATGTTCTGGTACAAGCTTATTGAGGCTTGTACATACTAGACTTAGTTGCGGAGGTGCTAAAATTTGATCAATATTGTGTAAAAAAATGTATTTTTTTTTTTAGGAGTATATTGAACAATGATAAATTTAATGATATATTAACATCAAACATAATGATTGAAACAAACTTGTATGTTATGTTCAAAGTAAAAAAAGGCAAAACTATGGTTACCGATTGGTGTATGCCAAAAGAAAAATTTCACTGTCTACGGGGGAAACAAATCATGTTACGTTTCAATTCATTTTTGGATGAAGCTAGTTCAAAAGAAAATAACAAATGTTGTAGTGTAGACTGTTACGAAGACATCCAACTTATTGTGGATTTAAATGACGAAAAAAATAATGATAACTTATTGAGTAACTGTGTCGATTGGTATTTAGGTAAACATCATGTCACAGGATTCAAAAATTATAAGTTCAATGGAATTCCTATATCAGATACGTGGTTAAACCCGAATATTATTGAAAGAATGATATCTTAGAAGAACGCTAAGTCTTCTTACCACTTTTGGTCAATCAAATAATGGAATTAATTTGACAAACACATGTTTATATGATTCGTTCTAACTTTTTTTTATGTTATTTCTATAAATTTTTAGTCTGTTATTCCACTAAAAATCAAATTTATATCAGACTATATGTTTATATGTGATTTAATTATTGCCATAGAATAGAATTATCTCTAATTTTGACTTTTAAACTATTGTATATTGAGCTTTTTATAACTTCTACTTACAAAAATGACAATCAATGTACTTAGAAAAATATAAACCCCTTATAAACTATTAAATAAAACTTAATGATTACTAAATTAATACCAGAGCTATACTCGATCCTTTTTACAAAACCAGTTGGAGTATTATTCTCTGTTAGAGTAGCATTGACAAAAATGATCATTAACATTTTTGAAAATATAACAAGGATCATATAATATATACTGTATTTAACATTTTAAAAGTAATATTAATGTTATTCCATACTTAAATACTAACTGTAACAGATCTAACCGCTAAATGATAACTTCTCACCTTATATAATAATATAATAACTATTGATACAATTAACATTTTGCTTTAGTGTTTTTCTTAATAATTTATGCATTCTTCTCTTCTTTTCTTTATCTATGCATTTTTAGAGACACTACATTGAAGTCATATTTTTACAACTTATATTTAAAAAAAACTTTTAATTTTTTCAACATTTGAAAATAGTCAGATTTTAGTAATTGTTTTTTTTTTTACAAAAATGATTAATGGGTTGATAAGAGTTGTTGGGACAAATACTTATTGAGTTACAAAAATTTAAAAACACAGAGTGGGTACCGTACTGGACTAATCGTCAATAGGCAAAATTATAACCAAACAATATTGATTTTAAAGATTTTTGTTCATAACCTCACAATTTGTAAAAAAAAAAAAAAATACTAAGCAATAAAAATATTATATAAAAAACATTCTTAACTTCAGTCTAAAAATAAGTTTGTTTAATATCAATATAAATAATATCATGTGATCATCCTTGAGGGACAATATGCTATTATTACACTAACAAAAATTATACCTCAAAAGTAACTCAAAGTAAACAAACTTAAGAAACTTGATTTTTATCATGTTTGCTAATAACATATAATCCTAATTCAGTAAATATTTGTGAAAGATAAACATATTTTTAGTACATTTACACATGTTATCTTCAGTAAATCACTTTATTTAATTCTCTTATAAAATAAAGACTATTGAGTTTTGTTGGTAATTTGGAAAAAAAAAGGGTAAATATGAATGTAATGATATTACATTGAATATAATGATAATATTAGTAATTAGGGGGTTAAAGGTTTATTATGAAGTTCAAAAATCCAATAATATACACATATAATTGATTGTGTAAGAGTATTCCCTTTCCTGAAAAATTTCTTAAATTTATTCCTTAAACAATAATAATTTCATGTTTTCTATTTTACTTTTAAATTTTCAATACAAGTTTAAATTGTTTAACTATTCAATTTTATCCATTATAAATATACAAAATGTTGTACAATCATAATTGTGTGAACATAACAGAGTGAAATCATAATCAAACTATTATAATTCTCATTGAATTACACCACACCAAATTCTTATTATAACACATTTTCTATGCAAGTAAAAATTAAACTGGCCCGTGGCACTTAGTCCACAATAAACTTAACACTAGATGTAAAATTCACTCATTATATAATTTAAAGGAACAATTATTAAAATAATGTAAAATTAATCGTATTGCTATCACATATACCTATAAACACAATAATGGAAATGCACAATTTTCTAGAATCATTGTAAGACTTGTATTAAAATTAATTATTATAAAACCAACCACGTTGAACTTTTAAAATCATGATGAATAAATTTTGAAGTAAACCATAACATATAATGTATTGGTAACAATAAATAGTAGAATTACTCTTTGCATGTTAAAATATCTGTCACTAAAATAAAAATTGTTGAAATATAACATATTCGATTACAGTGCAATTAAAAGTGATTTATTTTAAGTTTTAAATGTCAACTTACTGAGAATGAACACAATAATAACTAAACAATGGGTATTAAAGTTTAATATAAACTTCATTTATTATTTTTCTTTTTTTTTATAAATTGTTACAATTGGTGGTACTAGTTGGACATTTATACAATAAAGCATACAATAAAAGTATAACGTCATATGAAAGTATAACATGAATGTTTACAAGAAAACAGTTAATAGAATTATTATTGAGTATGACACAAATAAATATTTATATAAAAAAAAAAATTCAACCAAAACAATCAAATTTCATTAATTATTGCTTAACATGGTAAAACAATCGTTTTGAAGAGTATCATTTAACAAACAAAATTTTTATTCAAAATAATTTAATAATCTATAATAATAACACATTTTGTACCGCCGACTTAGTTATCTAATTCGAAAACAATAATATAATTCAAACGGGATTAACGATTGTTAATAAACGTTTATCGACAAAACATAACAGAACAGTGAACCCTTGAAGACAACATACATGTATGCATTTCACATTAAAGGGTTCACTTAATTAATTTTATCTGCTGTTACTTTGATGCGCTTGGTTTTTACGTTCCAATTTTTCAAAATGTTTTCGTGCATTCTTTATGTTAATTAAAGTTGCTGCTGAAGCTAATAAAATATAAAAATTCATTATACCGTTGTTGTTTTGACAATACCTGATATATTAATAAACAACACAATTTCACTTAAAAACAAAAAATAATAATGATGTACTTTTTTTTTTTACTTTAATTAACTATTTCCGTTTGCTTACGAAGTAAACGGTTGTTCGATGGCAAAAATAAGATGAAACTATATCAATAATCGGTACCAACACCGCTATAAAAAAATTCGGATGTTATTAAGCACATAAAATATTCTTTAACGATTTCTTTGGAGTATCAAAAAGTTATTTTTAGTTAAAATATTCTACATATGTAAAATATTTAAAAACCGATTAAACTTGATGGTGATATTTTAGAATTTTCTTTGAAGTACATTGACTATTGAAAAAAAAAAGAGAAACAAAAACTAGTTTACAAAATTTACTACTACAAGGAGTATGGTTAAAATATTTTTCAACTACTCGTCGAAATACAAACAGTTGATTACTTCAATAGTAATGTAACGCGAACGATGTACCCAATAGAATAGCAGACAACAAGAAAGACATATGTCCAGCAGAAATGTTTGTTTACTACTAAATGTGTATGTTGGCGTACATTTAAGAATATATGATATTTATACGATTAAATAAAAAAATGCTATATAAAAGTATGTTTTGTTATCATCCAGAAAAATGTTTGGTTAGACATCAGCCAACTATAGTCGAACTGGCTTATACTGAGTTCAATGGTTTTCCATTGCCTTCTTCACTACAGATTTAATGTTTTTTACCGCCGTAAAATTTTGAGTACAACAACCGTCGATGAACCAGCACATAGCAGGCGTGGCTTAGCACTAGAGCTTATGAGCGGCATACTGTGTCCACTTTGCCGACCATACACCATTGGTTTAATTATAATTTAAAACGTAATTTTTTACTTACGGATATATGGATCAGACATAATAACCATTATGTACGTGTTTGTGGTAAAAACATCGATAAATGCAGCAAAATTCGAGTTCCTAACTTCCATACTTTGAAACTGGGCAGCGACTTTACTGTAAAATCATAGTTATTAATGTACACACGCTCGTTATCAACAAAGTACGATCATATCGATACATATATCATTAAATAAGGGACGTCTTCTTAAAAATAATAATTAAATTCAATATTTATGCACAATGGTCACAAAGGTGTTGGCGAATGGCTCATTACCGTCGTCTCAGCAACGATATTAAAAATAATTCAATATCGTATTAAATACAGAAGGGATTCGTTTAGTGTCGATCACCCTTCTGATAATACCAACATTTTTATATCCAGGTAAATGACAGATGGTAAAAATAGGTCTAAAAAATACTGAACGACTCCTCATAAACTAATAAATAGAAAAACAAAACAACATTTTCTCATTATTATAATCATTCAAAGAAAAATCAAGTGGCAATAGTCAATCCATCGACCTACTACGCCTATGTAATTTAGTTTGATAATGCGATAAAATTATACAGAGGTCGGTCTGGCCCAGTGGGTAGAAACGTGTATACGTTTCGAAGCAGGGGGTTCGATCTGAAAGGTGCCAACGAGATCATTCTCGTGATTTTCTCCTAGGTAGTGTCTGGTCTCCGATGCAAGCCGCTCCCATAATACCCCCGTCCCGATCAACATGGGCTTAGTCGAGAACCATCTTTGACACGTGCAACAGAGCCGCCGCTACCACCCTATGGAGCATGTGGACTATGGGAAAAGGAATGTTGGAAAACCGATCGTTTTTCAATGTGAGAAATTATTTGAGTAAAAATTTTAATGTAACAAATTTTTAAACCTAGCTCCAAACATAATATCTAGCGTATATTCATCTGAATCTAAATAAATTCATCTAAAACCATTAACCTGCAACTAAGTTTGAACTGTTTGATGATATTTGACACTTTTTCAAAACGATGTATATCATGGTGTAAACTTCTTTGACAGTGCGATATAACGAGGAATGTAGCTCGCTCAAATAATAACACTTCATCACCATCCATTAACTCAGCAAACATCTTCAAACTTTGTTCAAGCTCTTTAACATTAGGTATTAATTTGTAGACAATAGAAGACCAAGCCTGCAAAGTAACGAAAATTATGCTAAGTTACGTAAAATCCTGGTTCGAGTAAATAATTAAAATATTTAAATAAAATTTTACTCTGTAGAGTGTTTCATCCCAAATCGATGTTTTAAAGCATGTACAATGTACAGGTTTAGACATATTGATTATTTCGTTTTCACGCTCAGAAAATATCTAAAAGAAAAACTTAAATCAATACTTTTAATGACTTTACTACTAGCCATATTGACATCCTCCAAAGAGGAATTTTCTCGATCGTGTATATTGTAGTGTGGAAACCTAAACCGTGTCCTGGAGAGGACGCTGGTATCTCTAGTTAATAAAATGATCTTTCACTCAACAATAACAGTTAATGTGACCGAGTGCCCTAACCAGTGACAGTGACAGTTCAAACAATACCTTGTACTCAACTCAACATTGTTCTCTTGGTTGATAATTTATACAAAATAAATGTTATCAGTCACTAGTATCAAGAAAAAACTAATTAGTTGAGTACATTTTGGTATTTTCGTTCAATATTAAAAGCAAACACAACGCAACAACTAGGTAAATACAATTTTTTAGAAATTGTCTAGTTCTAAATATCTATTTATAATTTACAATAGGTGAAAATTAAAATACTAATAAATTTTAATTATTACATAGGTGGGTAAGTAAGGAAACAGGTTTGACTATTGTTTGTAACAACTGACCTGTTTCCTTACTTCCCGAACATTCTTTATAATAATAATAGTGCCTAGAAAATATTTTTAAGTAGGATTTTACTTTTTACACTCTTTATTAAAACAAAAATCAATCAACAAGCTTCATAAAAAATTTTCTGAACAACAAAAGAAATTCAGGTAATAAGAAAACAGATTTTTTTTAAGTTAATTACAGATGGGATGTTGCGACAACAAAAATGTTTCAAATTAGTAATGATTGATATCTGACAGTAATTAAAATCACTGTTGTACAACTTTTTGATGGGTGTGTGAAGACGAAGAATATTTGAAAAATTAATTAAATCTACTCTATATAACATGGTTTTTTTTTTACTAATTGCTTATACAAAACAAGTTGCTGAAAGGTTCTTTTTTAATTGCATGGAACAACACAAGTCGCTAATTTTTTTGATTTGATGATAATCATATGTCTTCTAAAAAATTACTACCATTAGACTTACATGATGTACCAATTTTGTCTACAAAAAATTTGTCTCAGTAAAAATTAGTGACTAGTGTAGTTTTTGCATAGAATTACACAGATCACAATTTTGTCTAAATTGATTTTAAACTGATTGTTTATTGTATTACATAAAACATAACTAAATATAAGAACTTCTGTTAACTATACAAATTTTACTTTTTACTCATGTACATATATACAGGATCAATTATTTAGCGTTAACCACTAAATTTCTCTTAAAATAATAATAGTTTTGAAAAATTTTATTTGGTTTTGTTTAGTGTTATTTTTTCTTAATTTATAAGTGACTTTTTTGTTTTTTTAATTAATTTGTTATTGCTTATAAGTGTACAAACTTCAATTTATTTTACTCTTAACAAAATAAATGGTAAAAAATGATTTAACTAAGAAAACAATAGTACTGATTGGTAATGATAGTATATCAAAAGTTATAAAAATTTTGTAACATTTGAGTTAGTAAAATATGTATGTTCCCGTATCAATAAATAAATACTACTTGAATAAAACTAAAAAAAAATTCTCAAAATTATTTTATTTTAAAAAATTTAGTGATCAATTATAAATCAATATCAACCTTATAAAGGATTTTTTTTGGCAGAGGCTAAAAAAGAACTTAGATAACTCTTATTTACTTGCTTATGACTTGTAAAAATGTCAATATGATTTATTTTTAATCAGTGGGAGGCTTGTCAACTTAGTTTTTTAAGACTCTTCTCGTAACCCATATAATAAATACAATATAGTTATATTGACTTAAGTTTTACATGAAAAATTGCTATTCCTTGCAAAAAACATTACAAATTGAATATGCAATATTTAATTTATGCTTTTAAAATGATTAGAATAAAGAATTTCAGTATTACAATCGTCATGGTAAAATTTAATTAATTACATTAAAAATGAATTTAAAAATAAATTAATAAAAACAAAAAGGTGCAATATAAGTTATGAATTTACGGTGTAATTAGATAATACTAATTAATTAACTAATTCATTTAAAAATGAATACCATCACTTGAAAATACACTTAATTATTTTAGAAATTTCATTTCTTAAATTAAATTCAATATTTACTTTATCTCTTTGGTCTTCCTGGAGCAAGTCCATTTTGTGTATAAGACAAAATACTTTGGCTGTTGGTGAATTTTCATAAATAGCAGTAAGACAAGTTTGGTAATATTTTAAATCTCTTTTCAATTCATCATCACGGCTCTCTACATCAAATACATAAATCAATACTTCCACATTCCGAAAAATATTCTCACGTTGACTAACAAAATAGTTTTCCATAAATGCTTCTTGTCTAAAAAAATTTAGTTGAATAATAAATTATTTTTTGTTAGATAAAAATTAATAACATAAATACTTACCCTCCACAATCCCAAAGATTCAGTACCAAATTTCCAAGAAATCTGACATGAGAATGTTCCACATCAACTAAAAATGAAAAAAATTAAGATACAAACACCTCAAAAACCATCTAAAAAAAAAGTTAAATGCTATAAAGCTAAGTAAATAGTAAATGTGTTAACCAAAATATTCAATTAAGCATTTCTTCAAAAAATTTTCCTGCCTTTCAATTGTATTATGTAGAATTAAAAATATTATGAAATGCGACTTGTATAATATAATAAAATTATAGGTGCACAATAGTTAAAAAAAAAAAAACAAAAGTTAATGAAAGCACTTATTCAATGAACTTATCAAATATTACTTGTCGCTCCAAGTCTTCTAGTGTCTTTAGCTATATAATTGGCAAATATAATTGACCGCATACTAGTTTTGCCAGAACCACTTTTGCCCATCAATAAAACCTAAAATAAATTAAATAAATAAGTTTAAAATTACGAGCGTAATTTTTAATAACAATTACATTTGATGTTTAGTTTATAAGAATTTGAGCTTTCAATTGAAACATTTGAATAGAAATATTCTCATAAGAAAAAAAACTCAGATGTAGTAATAAAAACTAGTAATACCTTTTTTTTCATTTTTCTGTGCTTTTCTTCGTTTGGTTATGAAGTAATTATTTGTAGCTTATTCCAAAAAACAAAAGTTATGATATCACCACTCAGATACTTCAGAAAATATCAACAAACAATATTCAGCGATCATCATAGAGTTGCGCATTTAAAGATGTACTATTATATTGTGGAACAACAATAGATGATCGAGTGCTGCTAGTAGGTAAGACTTTTTAAAAAGGTCATCAATATTCAGTAACTTTAAGTTCTTAGTAAGATGTGAAAAACGTAATCATTCTAAATATGATAACAGATAAATAATTTGAAGAAGGCGGAATAATACTGATAAAGCCATTAGCGATACCCGGAAAAATATCCGTGATAAATGTCCGACCACATTTTACTATGTGTCCGACTTGAAATTGCAAAATGTGATAGTAATAAATATAGTTTTTCAACGCTAATCATTTGAATTTTTTAAAAATAATAATTACTATGTTAAGCAAATTATTTATTCATTGCTCGATTTATCAATTATTATTCAATTTAAATCACATCCCATAACTTTAATAAGGATGTCAACTTTATTTTATTAAATAACAACATACCTACTCATAGCATTAACTGCTTATAAAACAAAAAAATTTATATAATAACTGGAGGTTATTACCACCTTTTTAAATTGTCGACTAGAGTTGAGGCGCGGTACTGCTATTTTTATCACTAGTTACGACAATATTTATCGTTAGGCTTTTCTCGGCCATAATTCTGCTCCGGCTTAGGTATAAAATCTTTTATAATAATAAATAGTAATATTGATCCAAAATTGCCTTAATTTAATCATTTTTTATTTTATAAGCCAGTTAAATACGTAGGTATAATGCCATTAAAAAAAAATTAAGTTGACAACCTTATCAATGCGTTGATTGTGGAAAAGATGAGAGAAAATAGGAATGGGTGTTATGATCATACTACGATGAGGAGAGAGAAATCGGAAGCTGTAAGAATGGCTATGGAAATGAACGTTGATGAAAAAGAAGAAGAATACCGAAAAAGGGTGGTTGGATGAAATTAGGGGTGATATGTAGACTGCTGGTTTGTCTACACCCAGAGAAAAACCTCGATCTATATAATAAATTCATTGTTCAATTTGATAAATATATCATTACTATTGAATCAATGATATATTTATCAATATGATATTTTTTTTTCTTGTCTTGAACAATAATTATTTATAAGAATAGTTATTTTGTTCGTATTAATAAAACATTATCATAAACCCTTGATAAAATTTCTCTTTCAATTTTGATTGAGGTTTTTCTTTGGGTGTATTGATGATGTGGGAGAACGTGTAGAATTCAGGTTTAGATTGCCGGCCCCAAGTACTCGGGATAAAGGCTTGGGAGAAGACTAAAGTCGATAACTTCATAAGGTATAAGAAATTAAAAAAGTAATCAATAACAGAAAAATTTGAAAATATAAAATATACCATAAATAATTATCTTGGCATAATTACCAAGAGAAATCGAGTAGCACGTTAAAAGAATTACTCTATTTATATTCGATGATATAAGAAAGTATTTAAGCATCCCTACCTATCGACGTTCGTACGAACTTAATTAAGCGCATTTCTGTGGCGTATAATTAATTACCCTTCTCCTTAAGATAGGTTCTTGGCAAATTCAACTTTATATTCATTTATCAATTTTTTTGAAAAGTATTCGTTTTTCAATATTTTTTAATATGCCAGATCAATTAATACAAAATATTTTTCATCCTCATTAATTGACAACTAGATGTTATTCTTTTAGTCATAGATTGGAAAAAAATTATTATTTTTATCTATGGACTGTAAAATAATTCTAATACCAATTAATGTTTATAAGATTGTTTTAAGAAACTCTTTGGATAACTTTAGAATTAACCTCGCCATCTGGTGAGGCTAATCTTCTACGATTTTTTCTGTGAATGGAATTAAAAATCTGAAATCTGTACGAGAACTATTACAATATCTTGCCTAACAATATACATTTTTCCAATAGTCTCTTACATCCAGTGCTCGAATTGGGGGGGTGCGCAGAGGGACGTAGCTCCTCTACTTTTTTTTAAATTTTTTTGCGCACCCCAACTATTTTTTATTATGAGGACGGTTGGGAAAATACCACCTCTTTTTTTTTTGAATATTAGTATGATAATGAAATATAATTTATTAATAAATACTAAATAAAGTAATGAGTAAAAAAAAAAAAAAAAAAGTCTTCAAAATGGTAGGGACGCAGTTTTCAAATTGTTAAGTTGAGCTCCCCTACTTATTTTTGGCCAATTCGAGCACTGTTTACATCTTCTAAGAGACGAAATATGAATTTTCCTGAAAAAATGTCAAATTTTTTATCTTACCAGAACTGTGGGGGGTAAGATGACAAATGGGTTAGGGTAAGATAACGAAAACGATTGTAAAACTTTGTAGAAGGAATGGATCCTTATAAATTCATAAGTATTAAGTAAAACTTTAAAAAAATATTTAAGAGAAAAATTTGAACATTTTTCCTTAGCGCAGAAATATCTAAAATTTCGATGTTCTGAAAAATTACTTTAAAAAAATGCTACATGTGAATTTCTAACCACAACTAAAATTAACGTGTGCGCACGTGTATCAGTATTAGGGTCGATAGAAAATACTTTAAAAAAAATCTAATCTTAATGCTTAAATAAAGTTTTATTTTTATTTTAAGCGTTTTAATTAAAAAAAAAAAATTAATAATAAGAACCAATGAATACATACTTTAAAATATCATAATATAATATAATTATATAATAATTTATATTTTATGTATTATACTAAATATTTTTTTTAAATAAATACTGCTGTGGGGTAGCAGTAATAGGCATCTGAAACGAAACAAAATGTTACTAATATGATTGGACATTATAGTCGTAGAGACTAAAAATAATAATAAAAAATACCAAATTTAACTTTAAAATATTTCAGTTGTTTTAAAATACAACCAATTCGTGTACTATAAGTAATTCATCTGGTTAGTCTTAAAAATATTTTTTGAGGATAAATTTGCAATGAGTGTGTTAGAAATCATCTTTGAAGCATATAGACTTCCATTTAAAGATAATGGAAAATTTATATTTTCAATGAAAATGTTATTGGTACTGTGGTACTGTCAAACCTCTTTCATGGTGGTTGGCTATAGTGAATAAAATAATAAGCCATAAAATGCTAGACGTGGTAAAACACCTATTTATAGTCTGTGCTTCTTCAACGGGTATAGAAATTATTTTTTCGTAATATGGTCATGTTCATATCAAACTTAGGAACAGATTAGACTAATTAAAATTTTAACAACTTAAATTTTGTCTGAACAAGTAGATACTAAACCTAGCCAAAACTTGAAACCTCACTAAAAAATTAGTAGGTAGAGTATCAGCACTATTGATTGCAAAATAAATGACCTATATTAATTTATATTTTTAAATAATATATTATAATAACTATTCTAATAGTAGTAAAGTGCATTAATTCAATAAAAAATATAATACTTTTTTTGGATTATTTAGATTATTTTTATTCCATTTTCATTAAAAATACTATAATCCCAGAAGGGTTGAAGGATCCTTAATTTTTTAATAAACAAACATGTTTTTTAAGACTTATCTAAATACTAATATTGTTTTAATAACATACATAAAACTATAATAAAAAGTTTTAATATATGTGAGTATATTATACTGTCATATATATACTATATGACAGTAAAAATATTTTAATATGATTACATAGTTCAAGTAGTTTTATTAAATTCTTTAAGTAATTAGAATAAATAAAAAATAATAACTTTAATCAACCCAAATGCACACTTTGCTTATGCCTATGGATGTAATTTGTGCCTTGATCATAAATATCGATGCTGCTAGTTTTACTTGGCTCAAAATCATATAATTTTAAAAATATAATTTTCATGCAAATAACTAAAATAAACTAACACAGTAAAAAAAAAATATTTATATTGTTTTATTTGTTTAAATACATTTTTTTCTAGCCTAAAGCTATAAATGTTTAAAACATCTCTAAAAATTCTTTTAAAAAAGGAGTTTCAACGAAATTTTAGCAATGTTTAGGTTTTTGTCTCATTAAAAGTATAATTTTTAACTAAAATGAAACAGTTTCTGGGTTTTATAAATTACAAAAATAAAACTTACAAATTATATACATACATATATATAATAGAATTATATTGATAATATTTATGAACACAGATGAATCATAAATAATAAAAATAGTTCAAATATTCACAGACAAAAAATAGATAAATTATAAAACAATTGGTGGTTGACGGCGTAAAATATTAAATTACTTAAATATGAATTATTTCGACAGAAACATTAGTTTCAGGTGACCATTGATTATCTTTTGGTGGACATAATTGAATTTTACTGTATGTTCCAGTTATGTCTTGTTTTTGAGAATTGTGTTTAACTAACTGGCCTGTATTTATAACTAAACATCCTTCAACAGCCTGAAAAATTTGTATTTCAATACAAGTTAACATATTTATTTTTTGTTGTTATTTACTCTTATGAAAGTTCGAAGCTGTGAGCATGTCACAACAATGTGTGGAGTATTTTTCTTCAATGAACAATGTTCCAGCCATAATGATTGGTCAATGGGTACAGTAGGACTAGCAGTGTATGATGGATGTAAAGAACGTTGCCATACAATGTGTTTTGACAATTTTGCACACAATTCATCTCTATAAAATAGAATTAATTCATTTGAAATTCTATTTAATAATTTGCCACAAATTAAAAAAATTAAGTACATACGGTGATTGATTAATAGAGGAAACGTGTAAATCCATAAGAGTATCACTAGTATTAGCTGCTATAATAACATTGTTAATCTCAAACACTGATGGATCAGATGCCACAAAAAAATTCTTTGGAAACAATGTAAGTAAACGAGACTCCATATTAGGTGGTGTAGGATAGAAAGCATAACTTCCAACATCTTTCCATGAACTTAATACAATAACTTTGGTGTAACCAATTTCTGAATGACTAAAACAAAAAATATTATTTATTGTGGAACTTATTTGATTTTGGAAGGGTTAATAAATAATAACAATAAAAATAAAATTTTGATCAGGGAAAACTAAAGATTTCCGGGGGGGCGTGCCTGATCCAATTTTTGCCTATGTTTAGTTGTTTCTTTAATTACCAATGCAATTATGTTTATGCAACTCATTTATTGGTAGATTAATAAGGTAATGTACTAAACTATATTTAGTAAAGAAATATATTAATCTAAAGAACACTTTTAAAAGAAATGTGCTATAGTAGTTACTCTACAATAAATGAGGCATCTATAGCTGAAGTAATGAATATAATAAAATACTAATTCCGAGATAAAAGAATTTAATATGTGATAAATGATAACTTGACAATATAGTTGGTTTAGTTAATAAATAGCATTATGTTTCAGAAAATTTAATTATTATTTTCAATTCAATGAAAATACTAGTAATTTTACTTTTCAGTTTTACATTTAACTTATTTATTTCCAAAATATCACATAGACTACTTAGGGTGAAATGGGGTAAACGAATGGGACAATTGTATACTTTTAAAGTATTTAGCACACTTTACTTTATATTTAAAAGTTATTGTGTTACTGCTATCGTATTAAATGTAATTTTCAAATAAACACTTGTGCATTTATCTAAAAAAATGCATTTGAAATTACCCCACTTCATCCTCAAATACCACATATATTCTTTCATGTATCATCTTCAATTTTTTTATACCATTGGTAGGACATATAATTCAGGTTTCATAAACTTGTTTGCTTAGAAATAAATGTATCATCTAACTTGTGAAGTATACGTGATACAATCATTAGTATATCGTCATTTATACTGCAACAGTAGATATCTCAAAATTAGATAAATTCAGATTTTTATCAATAATGATAAGTTTTTCTAAACAATTTTTTTCTACATATTTTTTATGAGACTCATAGTTATATAGATAGTTATGAAAATAAAATTACCTTTTGTATTAAAATGTGTATAATTTATATTTGTTTTTTGATTATTTTGAAAACCTAGAAAAACTGTGTTACGCACCGTTACAGTATAAATAGCGATATCATAAATACTCACATAAATAATAACTTTTATTTTGTGTATTTAGAAATTGCTAAATTTGAACACATTAGATAGGCTGGATGTACAATAACTATGTATTTCTCGATTTTAAAATTGTTTTTATATTGTTGCAGACCTAAAAAGTGGTGATAGAATAGCTTCTAGTATATCATCATAACACTTTTGCAGACTATCTGATCCCGCTTTGTTCAACTGAATTCCAAAATCTGTTTCAAATAATGGTCCAAGCAATATAAGAACAGCCACACGAAATTCAATAGCTTTCTGTACTAAACTTTTCAAAAATGTACCATGAGGTGATGATTCACTGAAGAATGGTCCTGCAGCAATTATCATGTTTAGATTACCTAAGAAATAAAAGCATATATTTAGTGAAATTGTGTTTTATAAAATTTGAAGTCATAAAAATTTACCTCGAGAAATATTTGGTATTTCTGTTGGCAATGGTAACATGGCATTAGTGAATATTTTTTTAACTTTAAAAGCCTTTGTGTCAGGATTCGTTCCAGTGACAACAGCTATTTGATTCATAAATAGTGGTTGTACATGCCCTGCTTCTGAAAAGTCTAATTTTACATAACCATATGATGAACTTAAAAACATTTCTTTTTTCATTAACTTCAAACTGCCAGAAATAGTTATTTCAGTCTAAAAATATTATTTGATAGTTAAAGAATACATAAATAAATGTATAGGGTGTTCAAAAACTTGACATGATCTCCCACATCATTTACGCTCACATCAGCTGTCTTCAAATCACACTCAATAGCATCCTTCCATCTCTTTTCTGGTCTTCCTCTACCTCTTCTTCCTTCAACATTCATTTCTATAACTGTTCTTACAGCTTCCGATTGTTCTCTCCTCATAACATGACCAAACCATCCAAGTCTATTTTCTTTCATTTTATCCACGATTGACGCTACATCTATACTCCCTCTTATATGCTCTTTCCTTATCCTAATCTTTTCTAGTTACTCCACTCATCCATCTAAGCATTCTCATCTCTGCTTTACTTTCTTATCAACTGCCCAACACCCTGAACCATACATCATAGCTGGCCTTATTACAGTCTTGTAAAATTTACCTTTCAGCCTCATTGGAATTCTTTTATCGCATAAGACGCCAGACGCTTCTCTCCACTTCAACCACCCGCAATTAATTCTGGGTCTTACATCCTCGTCAATACCACTCCTTTGCACAACTGAACTTAAATATTTAAAACTCTCCACCTCTCCAATTATGTCTTCGCCTATTGTCACTGACTTCCTCATTTCACCTACCTCGTCTTCTCCTTTGTCAAACTCGTACTCTATTTACTCTGTCTTACTTCTACTTGTTCTTAAACCCTATTCTTCAAGAGCTGATCTCCACACCTCTGGCCTTTGATTAATTTCATCCCTATTTTCTCTTATTAACACTTAACATCATCAGCAAACAACATGTACCACAGCACCTCTACTTGTATTTCTCTAGTAATTTCATCCATCATTATAGAGAATAAGTAAGGGCTTAAAGCAGAACCTTGGTGCACTCCTACTCTTACCCGAAAACCTTCTGATACTCCTCCTACGCTTTAAGTGCCATCCTACATATCTTCTATTATATTAATGTACCTTTTCAGGACTCCTTTTCACATTAATGCCCACTATAAAACTTCTCTCGGTACTCTGTCATACGGTTTCTCCAAATCTACAAATACCATACATAGCTTTTTCTTCTTTTCCCTAAACTTTTCTATTAGTTGCGTCACACAAAATACTGGCTCCATTGTTGACTTACCAAGCATAAATCCAAACTGGTTTTTAGATAACAATGTTTTATTTCTTATTCTCTTATCTATTACCTTTTCCCAAATTTTCATACTATGACTCATAAGCTTTATGCCTGAATAATTTCCACACTCCTGTATGTCTTCTTTACCTTTAAATACGCCACACTACACTCTTATTTTTATTTTATAATTGTGTAACACAAAAATATTTGATTACAAAAAAATACAAATTGATAAAGTAATAAAGACAAAATTAAAAAATAACAAAATCAGTCTAGCCTTCTTTCAAAAAAAAACTGTTGATTACTTACATCATCAGCAGCATAATACATTTCTGATAAAGGTGTTACACCAGGTAGTTTATTTTTTTGTACTATATCATTTACTAACTCTTGAACATAGTCATCAAATCGGCTATAATTTACTTTGCCAAAGATAAAATGTTTCCATGATTCTTGGTTAAAAATTTGAAAAGATGTAACAGCTATAGCTGGGGCATTTGTATCCATATTTCCCCGTCCATAATCGCACACAATATCGCCCGAAGAAGAATGCAAATATTCTCTATTAAAATTATGATACAAGTTATTTACTATAAAAATATATAATTCCATTATATTATCACTGAAATTTTTATAAATAATTTATTTATGACTTAATGTTACAAAAATTAAATAGATTCTTTGGCATGAGTTTAGCATGGGGTGGTAATTGGGATGCTATAGACTGGATCGGAATTTTTTAGGGAGACGTACACAAATTTTTTGACTAATAGCTCATAATAAAAGTGTAATGAGAAATAAAAATGTATTCAACTTGTACACAAATTTTTTTTTCGTATTTGTTATTGAATTAGTAATTCATTATACATATAAAAAAAGCTATATTTATAGCATATTATTCCGTTACACTGCTTTTTAGTCGAATATTTTCCATATAATATGTCATGTATCGAATTCACGTCTTGAAAAAAAATCAAGTATACTGTCGATAATCACTTGCATATTATCATTACCATAAAATAGTAAACAATGCTAAACAACTCAAATACATGCGAGTTAATTAAAATTCATTAAAATATACAAACGGGGTACTTTATTTTTACCAGGGGCGTAGCTAAGTATTTTTTTTAAGGGAAATTTAAATCTAATAGGATCATCGACTGACATTTGAAAATACAATTTAGCCAACTAAAATATTATCATAAAGCAATTAGATTTGAATTAGTTAAGCGATAAAGATTTGTGAATAAATTAGAACACATAATATTATAGCAATCGGCTCGATCGACTTTCCCACGCCAAAAAGTTATTAAGTATATATTGTATTGAACCCTATAACGACGTAGAAATTTTCAAAGTTCGCTTAACTTATGAATTCAAATCTTAACATAAAAAAATGTTCTTATCAAAATAATTGCAACAATTGATTATTACAGAAACGATTAAAGTAACATTAAAGTTAAAACAAATTTACTGTCAAGTATTCGAAAATAAGTGTAATATTATGATAGTATAGTATTCCGGATATAAAGTATTAAGAAAATAAAAATAATTTATTTTAAGATAAATGAAACTTTGTATAATAAGTCTATGGTTCTTGGTTTTATGTAATTAAAACTACTTCGTTTATTCTATTAAAAATAATGTCTCGACGAATTAGAAAAAACTGTTTTAATTAATGATAGTAATTAAAAAATAAGCTTGAATATTTTGTGGAAGTTACATGGGAATGTAAATTTAATTCTAAATTTACCAAGATACAAAACAATAAGTGATCATACGATAAACATTCAATATAAACTCAATTTTGTTTAATGTAATATATCAATTGCTATAATGTTCATATTATAAACATAATATTTACACATTTTCTTTTTATACTCTATTATAACTATAAATAATTACATAGTCACAATTATTTATTAATTATTAATTAATTACAATTAGATAATATTTCGATCACAGGCCTGATATACACAAGGAAGAAGATTCAGTGATCTGTGTCATGTTGGAATTACATGTACATTATTAATTGTTTCATTACAGAATATTGAACTTGATAATAGTTTTTCATTCTCTCGTGACAAAAATAATTTTATTTAAAAAAAATGAATCAATTAAAGATAAAAATGAGTTTACGTTCTTTTTTTTAAGAGGTTAACAAAAAAGGTTTTCTATTTAAAAATGGTAATTTTTTTTGGAGGTGAGGGACATATTAATTTTAATTTGTCTCAACACTAAAAAAATTGTTATGACTTTGCTTAAAATATTTGAAACACGTTTATCTCAACGAGATTGGTAGATTAAACTATCCGCCAGTAATGTTTTGTAACGTAAGATTTTTAAAACGAAAATTTATTGTAAAATGTTCATGTTTTCTTTGAAATGCAGACAGAAAATTGTTTTGATTTTATTATTACTTATGATTAGATAACGCAAACACTTCAGTATAATCACAGAAAAAATAAAAATTATCTGTGATATAACTATTCATACACATCAATATTTTATATCACTCTAAAAATATATTTATATAAATGTATAATACGCACTGTTTAATTTCAGTACCGTCAATGATATTAGAAACACTGAACTCGTTTTCAATTTTTATGAAGTCTGTTCCTGGTAAATTCTGAAACGTAAATTAGTTCACCTTTAATAGAAATAACAAATAATAATGGTAAAAATGTATTAATGGGGGTTATTAATTGAAACTGAAAAATTAAAATGTTACACATGTTCCTTACCTCCTACCACAAAATTAAAATATCACTAATTTTTTTTTATTATTTAATTTTATTAAAACCCGTCAACAAAATCTAATTTTGGAAGAAAAAAAATTAATATATTTTTTTTTCATATAGTCTTTTGAATAAGTTTGAGAGACGATTATCTTTAAAGCCCATCTCCTAAAATTTATATGAATTTAGTGTTATTATAATTTAGAATAAGAAAATTAATTAATAAGTTAATCGTAAAATTAATGTTAAGTAATGAAAAGAAATGAAGGTGATATAAACCAGAAATATACTTTATACTTAATTAGCGAAATTAATTTGTAATGTTTATTTCGTTTTACAATACTTTATGCATTCATTAATAATTATGTCATATTAAATTATTAGGATTTATGTTTATGTTGTATTGCTCTCCAACTTATACGTTCGAAACTAAATAAAATGAATATCAAAAATTAAATATGGGGACAAATTAATGTTTTTATTTGTTGACTAAATTCATAAGGAGATTTTGTCCTGGAAGAACTTATACGTGATATGAATTTTAGTACAACTACAGTTTTATTAAATAAAATGCGGATGATTAGAAAAAATTATGACTATTACGTACTTATTTTTTAACTAAAAATCTTTAAATTAAGAGCTGAAATTGCGACTTTATTTTTGATTAATTGATAAAATATGTATTTAGCGTATAACTTTCCCCTCTTCATATTATTATTTTCTTTATTCGATTTCACTAAATGACGTCATCATTTTTTTTAAAATGAATTTTAATATATTAAAATGTATAACAAAACAAGAAAAAAAATGACATTTTAAGCTCAATATGAAATAAACTATTAAAGAATCGTAGAAAAAATAACTTATTTAAAATTTACACAAAAAATGATGTTCAACATTTATTTTTTTATAAAAATAAACAATAAATTCAATTGTTTAACCTATAAATTCGTAGTATAGAAGCTCGATGATATTATGATAATCTTTTTTTGGTTATTTAAGAAATAAAAAATATTTGGGCCATTTTTTATGATGGCCTTTTGTGAATTAAATTTTTTTGTCATACAATGAAAAATCAATAGTATCGTCGTCAAAATGTTTAATTATGTAATATCACAGACTAAATAATGGAAAATAGTTCTAAATATAGGCGAAACTACGGCTCGGACCGACTAGGCTATGGTCTGACCTAATATTTATAACGCTTTTCGAATAAGCCTAAAACTTGATTTTGCAGGATTAATTTAGTTCCACAGAAATAATGAATGTCACAAAATTGGTTAATTTAAATTATCATAATGTAAGAATTTTATAAGAACCAAAATAATAATTAAAAGAAACAATTCCAAGCAACAAGAGACAGCGCATAGAATTTGAAATACTATAGATAATAGTCTCACATTTTATCAATGTAAATAATTATTATGACTACACATAAACGATCTTGTAGAAATATCATTTAATATTGATTAAAAGTATTCAAATATTTTTTTATTACGTTTTAACTACACTGATTTGGTTATGTTAAATAATAAATTTTGAAAAGAAAACTAAAAGATTCTATCTTCTTTTTTGAACATTGTATTTACTAAAATAACTAAGTTAAAAAAATATTGGGTGAGCTAATTTAAATGTCTTAATAATATCAATCTCCCACTCGTAGACCAAGTTCTCCTAATTTCATTATAACACGATGAAAAAAAAACAATTCATTATAAATTCAATCAAATATTTTTTGCCCAGTACAAAGACAAAGGTCTAGTTTTGTCTGTGTATAATAAACAATATTTTATAAACAAGATTATTATTACTGATGAATAAAGTTTAAATTGATATGTTTTTAAATGAAAAATTATTATTTATTCATAAAAATCACAATTTGTTAATAAACAAAAAAAGTAACAAGAAGGTGAACAAAGAAACCATCCAGTAACAGAACCATAAAAAAATAATATTCAATTTTTCCGGAAATTGTTAGTAAAAATATAAAGCTTGTACTATAATTGTATAGATTATATTTTTTATATTGTATTATAGTTATACATATAGCAACATTTTTTTTTTATATTATAAAAATGTTTTTATAACATTATTTTTTAAAATTGCTATCTATTATAATATATATATATATATAAATATGTTTTAAGGGACATTTTAATATTCCCAAAATGTGAAGTAATTATATATACATAAAAAAATGAATAAAATAAAGACTAGTCTGAAAAATGAAGTCACGTCTATAATTAATAATTCTAAATGAATTTTAAATTAATTTCAATACTTCATATTTTTACTTATACTTTGGAAATATTTTAATTGAATTCTTAAATGCATTTAATTTTTACGCAGAGTTGTAGTTTTTTTGAAAAATTATTTCTAAGAAGGTAGACTACGAGTTAAATTGCAACAGCCTACGCAACCAACTAACATCAATAACATACATCTCATTGTAAGAGATACTACACAGTTTTATTGTCCGTTATAAAATCAGTTCAAGTTTTAAAATTAAATTACAAATCAAACGTTGTCAAATTATCAATTGTCTACGAAACAAAGGAATATTGCTTAGAATTAGTCCTTATATAACGTGTATATTAATAAATAGATTGACAAAATGTTCGCAAAATATTTTTCAATTTATTACAGCACTTTAATGTTACCATAATTACTCTTAACCCTACTAACTGACTAGTTAATCGACCAATACAATGAATGAGTAGAGTAGAACTACTGTTTATTATTATTTGGCCATCCAAATAATCGTCTTACAAACGAATACCTTCAAGTAAAATGCATGCGTAATAAATTGTCCTTTAAAAGAGCAATTAGTTAACATAAAATAAAAAAAAAGAGCTAATAAAATAATAATCTTACAATTATACTTAACACAAATAGTTAAAAAATGTAATTTTATAATCAAAATTGATTTACAATTTACTCAAAACACATTCATTATAGGCCAAATTGAAAATACACAAAAATATTCCACTTCTTTATGTCATAAATACAGGTAAGCAGTTGATGAGTGTAGATCTAGTCACAAACTTATTTACTTAGTGTAGACTAGAAGAACACCCACGGACCGTTTGACCATAATTACAAAGAATTATATTTCGAGTATTATAAAACACGCTTAATTAATACACACATTTTAAATTAACTAAACAAAAATTATTAAAATAATTAAACTTGAATTAATTTTTAAAACAAATAGGAAATAGCTACTTTTTGTAGAGCAAAAATTAAAGCAACACACAACAACAAAAAGCCGCGCTATTATTTCCCTCCATTTTCGGTGGTGATCACAACAATAACCACAACAAAAAAACGTTAGAAAATAATAGCACAACAAAGGATAATTAATAGTCAAAATTAATAAGAAATTAAGACTTTACAATGAACGTTTTCAATATTGTAACACTAATAATAAATATATCAACAAAATAATGGTCAACGGAAATATAAAACATAAAATTAACGACTCAGCACGACCTTGATTCGTAACGTATAAGAAGAATTATTATTTTTGAACTAATTTATTATAATAACAACAATTAACAAATATTACACATATTATAAATTATTTAAAATAAACGAAATAAAAAATCATGAGACAAACTAACACGACAACGATTGGCAGACGAGTTGAGAAGTAAAATAACCCGGCGGTTGTTGTCGTAGTGATGACCGAGAAAGAATGGCGGTAGACGACGTTAGATGTAAAGAGGCGGCTGCGGCGCAGGATTTCAAAAACCGACTCCGGCGTTCTGTCCTTGAACACACACACACACACACATACATAGATGTTATAATACACAACAATACACACGTACGCTGTCTGTGACGACACACACACATATATCTACACAAGAGAAACGCGGTCGAGTCGTTTTGGAAAGGTATAAAATAATATTTTATAATAAGTAATGTGGAAGGAGGGGGACCCCATGCCGTACATAAAACAGGTAAAAGAGAATTATTGTAGGACTCTTGATGTTATAACTTATAATAATACATGGAGGTAGTGAATTCCTTGAACGGCTCGGCGGGTTTTCAATGTGTGCACCTATTTTATAATGCTTATACGTATGCTTAAAAACACAAATTCAAACGGTTATCGTAGGAGGGTTTCAACCACCATCAGCAACACTACCTACAAACAATGAATTGTTTATAACATTTTATAGGGTCAAAAAGAGTAAAATATAATTTTTTTAGACTAATAATGAAATGAGTATAATATTAACCAACAAACAAAGCCAACAAAATTTTTTTACGACATATCTCATTTTCGATAAAAATTTTAATCAATGAAAATCATCCATAGTATTAAAAATGACAAATAAATACATTTATTATATAATAATATTCCACAACATGGTATATTGGCTAAATTGGTAAAGAATTTATTAAGTATAAAAATATTTTTTATGCATTTAAAGCTCAAGATAAAAATTTATAAACATTTTTGAATCTATGTGTATAAATGAATTGTTATCGACGGACATTCTTACCGTCATCACTTTCTAATAAATTGAAAATCTTTCAGAAGGATCAGTGTATGCTACAAAAAAATAAAATCATTTTTCATTAAACAAAAAACACTGAACTGAATTCATAGAAATATGAAGTGCTACAATGATATAAATTTTTGGAGTATTTCTCGATGCAAGAAATATGTAGCTCAATCTGTTGGCGACATAAAGTTCTATCAATTTAAGTAATAAAATGATTTTTGAAATAATTGTCAAATACACCAATCTTTTTGATAGGTTTTCAATTAGTTTCCTTAATATCATTTAGATATTAAAAAAAAATACTTTCTTATTACTTAAAATGGAATATGAAGGTGTCAAATTATTATAAGGTTTAACAATAGATAATTAATAATAAATATTTTTCGATTTTATAATGAAATTACTGGAATATAATAAAATTAAAAATTGATTATTTATTATTTAAAAAATAAAATTGTAAAGTTTTTTTTTTTAAGAATTCCAATTAGTGAATCTAAAAAAGTACATTGTGTGTATGATATAGCGCCGCTAGATTTTAGTCGTTAAAGAAAATCCTTCACGTTCATCAGTAAGAGCCGTAAGATTCTAGGGCGGGGAAAAAAATGTAACTCTAATTTTTTTGTCTGGATCATTCTTTAAATATTGTTAAGAAAAAAAAAAAGGTTTCAAAATTTTTTTCGTAAAAATCATAATATTCGTAAATAACTTTCAAGTAAAATTAAAAAATCTTTTCATTTGTGTTTAATGTCGTTGATAATATTAATGTTTCTGATGACGAACTACCAATTAATTTAAAATTAGCCATAAGTTATCAACTTTTATTATACCATTATAAGTTTAATTTTAATACCTAATTATTAAGATTAGTCCTTAATTTTTTTTTGGGGTGGGGAGCTATTTCCAAAACACGACCCTGAAGATGTTTTAACACAAGAAAACGACTTACATACTAAACAAAGAAAATTTATAGCTCGAAAATGTATTATTTGTAAAACTTATTTCAGATATGTATGTTGATGAAATAGATAAATAAAATAAACAAATATATAAATAAGTGCCGTGATTACTGATCACACATTCGAGTCCTGACAAAATTTAAAGGTCGCAAAAGTATAATTTTTCAATATAAAAGTTATCCAATAACTAAAATGTTATTTATTTAATCAATAGTGAATTTTTCTTTTAAAACGAATGCGTGTAATACAAAAAAATGTCAATACAGTATTTTTCAATTAATATTTTTTCTCATAAATTATTTGGTGGGATGATCAACCATCTTCCTTCTTAAAGAAATAGATATTAAATTTTAAAAACCTATCATAGAAGAATGTTAGTAAAATGATTCTGATAAACTTTTAGAATTTGATATTTTTACACAAAAATTTTCTTGAATTTTAACGTTCATTTATAAATAGAAATTAAGTTAGATATCAAGTTGTTTTTTATTGAACAGTATTCCTCAGAGTTCTGAAAATAGATAGTTTCGTACTTTGCTATGTTTAAAATTAAATTACACATCAAACATTGTCTCTTAACCCTACTAACTGACTTGTTAATCAATTAATTAGAGTTTAAAATTGGCGCTTTGATTAAAATCAATAAAAAATATACCTCAGGATTTTCTGTAAAGTTCTAATTACTAAAAAGGGGTTACTCAAATTTTTATGAAAATGATCATTTTGAAGTATAATATGAACGGCTCTTGTATTTTAAACATATTTTAAGATTTTTGGAGACAGCGTCATAGATATTCATTAATCAATTTATCATAAAGTTATGAGATAATGAACAAAAAAAAAAGATGGGACCCGGCCTATGGGTCCTGCCATAGCAGACATCAGTATTGATTAAAAACTAACAGTGCATAACACCAATATCATAAAATGCTTCGATGAAAATGCAGTATGAAAAAATCGTTTTGTCGAATTTTTAAAGAAAGAGTTATTTAATTCTCTAGGTGCTAAAATATACCACTTATATGGCGCGCTATATTAGGTAATTTTGGTGAATAATTGAACAGTTATAGTAAAAAGTTGCATGTATGAATGGACAGTCAAAAAACACATCATAGTAAAATTAATAACCTATTTTGGTCAAAAATGAACTTAACTTCTACTTCTAAAGCATCCAAGAATTAATCAGTTATTTAAGAAACATCAAAGGAAAATGGTTTGTCAACATAGGAAGCAATAAACAGAAGATTTAAATACTCAAAATTAATAGGAAAAATTTGAACATTTATTTTAGATCATTTTAATAACAATCAAAACCCAAAAACGCCTTGTTTTGAGTTTTAACTAAACTAACTTGTTTTAGATAAATTTCTACTGCCAATTTTTTTATTGTAATACATAGGTTGTGTTTAACAAAACTGTAGCTAAGATCCAAAACATAATTAGTGTAAAAAGTCAAATTTTCAAAATAGCATTTTAAAAATTTTAGTAGCCATATAATTAAATTTATAATAGTAATAATTTTCATATTTTAAAAGCGTATTTGATATTAAAGCTACAGATATAGTGTTCAGTAGTTTTTAGTTTTAGTTATTATCGAGGTGGACATAATGTCCATGCACTCAGACCTGTTGGTCCATTGTGTAGAGTGTTCAGTAAGTAAGGAAACAGATTTCTATTGTTCACATTGTTTATAACAATTTACCTGTTTCCTTACTTACTGAATACCTATATATTTTGACACACACACACAAAAAAAGAGAGTACTAAATATAACATATAAAATCTGAAAATTATATTTTTGCACTAATCATGTTTTGACTCCCAGCCATAGATTTGATAACCACTGAAAGTAAAAATTGTTATTTGGTTTTTACAAATACATTTTTTAATTACTGTTATCCTATAAAGATAATAAAACATACAGTTACTAACATGTTATAAAACAATATTATAGTCATATTTCAAAGTAGTTCTTAATAGTAATAAAAAAGTTCAAAAGTAGACATGAAGTCAGGATTTTATTCTGGGGTGTAATGTTTTTTACCTTCAATGCGAAGCTGAAAAGGTATTAATTTTACTATGATGTGTTTTTTTTGTGTCCGTAACCATTTTTTTTCAGCTCTCACCAAATTGATTTCTTTCAACAATAAGTCAAAAGATCACAAATCTATATCTAGTTGAAGACATTACCATCAAAAATTGAAATTTCCCTCATTCACCGTATAAGGGGGAAATCTGCAAAAAAATTATAAATTTAAAAACGCTAATTTGACATTTTTTCAATTTTTTTTTTTTTTTGACTTAAAACTGCCATAACTTTTTTTAAAAATGAATAGATCAATACAATTTTTTCATAAGAAATACTATTTATATACCTCTTTCAATCGACATACGTTTTTTTAAAATCGGACCATTTCTCTTTATATAGAGTGTTCAAAACTAAAAATAGTTAGAAAGTATATATAGAAAGTAGAGAATTTTCAACTTCAATTTTGTAAGTATTGCGGAAATACTGACACTTTTATATATATCTTAAATTAAAGCTTATGTAATACACTTTAATATGAAAAAAAAAAAAATTTTGTACTTTATTTTGTTTATATGGTGAAAACGGACATTAACGTTAATAAAAAAAATATGATTTTTGTAAACAATTTTTAAATCATTTGATTTTTATTCCATTTAGATTCAATAACTTTAATACATATGAAGGACTCCATCACTGTAGTCTGCCCTCGTTTGAAGAAATTTCTTATTTATGTTAAAGATTTTTTAGTATGTGATTTTTTTATTATGAATTTCATTTATTTTATCGTATATCACTTAACTAACTTTTTTAACAATTCATAAAATGATCACAACTGTTATCTAGTTAAAGATATTACCCACAAAAATTGAAAAAATTTCCATTTTATCAATGAAAAATTTACTTAGCTTACATTCTCCACATAGACAATTAAAATGTTCTGAATATTTCAATTGTAGAATATTTTTAAACACCAAAATTACTCAGATATGATTGCTATTTAAGTGATCTATTACAATAAAAATGAAAAAAAAAATATTAAGCATTTCTGATAATTTACAGTACATAGTAATTATACAATTTCTTGACTGCATATTAATCTAAATAATACTATTTTTTTATTCTCATAAAAATTTCTATTTAATAATGTAAATTTCGAACTTGAAGTTGAGCTAAAAGTTATGATAACAAATTCAAATTTTTTTTATTATAAACTTTTAAAAAATCAACTTTAAAACATCAAAAAAAAATAGGTTAAAAATGATATTTTGCAATGATTATTTTTAAAATATTAAAAATCAAAATCTGTAATAATTTAAAAACAATTTTTTAGTTATTAATAATTTTTTTGTTGTAATAAATCATTTCAAAAGAAATATTAATAATTCTTGGTGTTGAAATAGATGATACAATTGAAATAATCAGTACTATTTTCTTTGTAGTTTTTAATTAATTAGTAATAATATTAAAAATTATTATTGATGATGAAAAACATATAATTGCCGATTTGAAATTAGTATGAAAAATTGATAAATAAAAGCATATTTTAGCTTTGATGCGAAGCTGAGAAGGTATTGGTTTTACTATGATGTGTTTTTTTTTTGTGTCTGTTACCACTTTTCCTCAGCTCTCACTGAACGGATTTCTTTCAACGATACATCAAAAGATCACAAATCGTATCTAGTCGAAGACATTGCCCTTAAAAATTGAAAAAGTTTCCCTCATTCACCGTATAAGGGGGAAACCTCCAAAAAAATTACAAATTTAAAAATCGCTAATTTTCGAA
>NW_026099573.1:44999571-45006388 GCF_025091365.1 Daktulosphaira vitifoliae
GAACTTATGAAAGTAATAAAATTTTCTTTTTAATTTTATAACAAAATAGTTACTAACATATTATTTGCACATAATAATGTATTAATTATCATTACTTGTATCATAGTTCCAAATGCGCTAAAAAGTGCACTATACTGTTCTCCCTCTTACTGTAACCATTTTGCCTCCTCGTTTATCAGCTTAAGGACCGTCTATCAAATTATAGATCTATGGTAATAATGTACTCATCAAACAATAAAAGAGAGACAAGGGGTAAAGATTTCCCCACACTACAAATATTTTTACAATGAAAGCCTTTTTTTTTGTTAGAGGGGGAGATTGAAATTTTTTTTATATATATCCCTCTAGAACTAAGCTCTAATGAAAGCAGATTTTATTCTGATTCTGTTTACAAAACTTTTAATTTTATTTAGTAGAAACTTAGTTTATGTGTATCATAAATTTAAAAAAAATAAAAAACATGTCTAACTTCACAAAGAAAATATTTAAATTTTTATAAAATTTGATCAGAACATTTTAGTTATGGATTTAATATCCATTAACATAAAACCTATATTTGAAAGGACAAAATAGTACAAGGTTATGTAGGTTTCTTGGTCATTTTATTATAGAAGACTAGATTTTATTTTCTCCTTCCAAAGAAAAATTTTTGATAAATATATGACATCATTTTTTTCAATTTTTAGTAGAATACAAAATCATTTCTTCCCTAACACTTAATCACATTTTCACTTATTAATAACTATAATATAAACTAAAAATTCTAGTGGTTATTACAATGTTAAATGATTTTACACTAATATAATATATATACATATAAATTATTCATTGATCCAATCTATCTAAACTAGATGAAGCAAAAACTTACTTAAATAACTTACTTTTTTTGTAACAGGACTATTAGATTGAATTCTAGACAGTTCATTTAAATTTGGTTTTACATCAATAGATTTTCTTCCATCATATTTTCTAAAATGTAAACATGAAGTTTATAAAAATACAAATTTGAGTAAAAATAAAACAAAATTAATACAAATTAGAATAATAATGAGTTTTAATTTAACTTGGTCTAGCGTTGCTTTGTGATTAAGGTACCTCGTAACTCATGCCACCTTTGTCAGCCATTGCTCTACTACATATACATGGTAGTTTGACTAACACCATGTGCCATATGTCAAGACACAAAGTCCAGCAAGTATTACACAACCGATGATGACCCGTTACAAATAAACATTGCAGTAATCTGTATATACTGTACTATTCTATTGGGACCACTGGTTTCAAAATTTGACCATCACCACATTCTCAACTGGATTAACTAATGTCACTTAGCATATTTATTTTACCAGGCTAAACTTTGTGAGAATATATTTATTGTGTAATATTATTTTTAATTATTGTATTTATCAGTAAAATATACGGTCCTACACCAATTATTATTAGTAAAACTAGTGTCATCTACATTTATTCCTATAGAGGACCCAACATCCCACCACAACAATTATTTTTTATGAAGAATGTCAATCTTAATTTGTCATTACTTTTCATTTAATTTATGTTCATCAGCAATTTTAAAAGTCTTAATTAGTGTGCTTAATTTTTCTTTATTTAAATCATTAGCATCTAATTGTGATGAAGCACAATATGCTACCCATGATCCAACCAAGTCTGATGCTGAAATTTTATGTGTGATACATATTATTACACCTGAAAAATATAAATATAAATATTATAATAAAAACTAATATTAACTAATGACAAACATTTGTAAGTTATAATGAAAAAAATTAAATCAAATGATTCTAATCTATGAAAATAATAAGATATCTAATAAATATTAATATCAAAACTTTGCTGACTTAGCCAAAATAAAATTTGGAAAAATAGTATTAAAATAATTGTTATAATTTAAAAAAACCCAGCACAGGGGGGTCGCGGCACAGTGGTGACGTGGCATAGTTGGATCAAGTATAATAATATATGACAATTATTAAAATCACTATAAAAAAAAAAAACGCTTCGATGAAAATCTTTAGATGGTATTTAATTCACACTTCCTGTGGGCTGTTAAAGGGTTAAATTTATAAAATATATATACCAAATAATAGGTAAAGACATCAAGCATCTATAAAAAAATTATATTGATTTGTTCATTTTTGAAAAAGTTATGGCTGTTTTAAGTAAAAAATTTCAAAATTTAACGATTTTTAAATTTGTAATTTTTTTTGGAGGTTTCCCCCATTCACGGGGAACGAGGGAAATTTTTTCAATTTTTGAGGGTAATGTCTTCGTCTAGGTACGATTTGTGATTTTTTGACGTATAATTGAAAGAAATCCCTTCGGTGAGAGCTGAGAAAAAGTGGTGACAAAAAAAAAAAAAAAACACATCATAGTAAATTCAATACCTTCTCAGCTTCGCATCGAAGCTAAAAGATTGATACTAATACAATTTTAGAAAACTAATAAATTATTATTTTTCAGTTTTTAATAAAAAAATGTTTAATTTAAATAAATCAATCATAATTACATTTTTCAATTTTAAATAAATTAAGACCTATTGAACCTTTAAAGGAGTACAGTCAGCTAACATATTAGTTTAATATAAAATTAAAACCATCTATTTTTATTAAGAAAACAGTAAGTTTAAACAAAAAACTGAAACTACTTACATTCATCAATTATAGTAGCAGGTATAGATAAACCCATATCTTCAAATTCAGTCTCTAGTTCAGAACGATCCATACTCAATGAATTTCTATCACTATTATCCAATTGAAATGGCGTTTTTTGATAATTATTAAAAAAGTAAAAACCTATAATATAAATACAATACATTATACTTTATTGTTATCTTTAGAATTTAATTTAAACAAATAATAAATATTTTTATTAGGTCAAAAATGTTATATCAAATAAAGTCATTAAGCTTCATAGAATAATTATTAAAATGGATTTACATAGTTATAAACATTTTAAAATATGTACTTACATGTAAGTATTATTTTTCAAAAAGAATAAGAATATTTTAGCTACTCACTTTGTAACAAACGTTTTCAACACATAAAAAATAAGAAATTGTTTTTAGTTGTCTACTGTTAGTAATAGGATTTGGAAAAGAAACTATTTTTATTTAAAAAAAATTGACTGCTAAATGACGAAAAAGTATAAAAATATCATGTTAATTGGAAATTTTGTGCGTAACACTCTTATTATGATATGAGAGATTTTTGCCGCTCTTTTAAACTATTCTAAACTACAAACATCTCAAATGAATACTACATGTGATTTAATTTACAGTGTTGTCACATAGTGGAATATATTGTCAACCTGAAATACGTTGTATGAATGAAAATGTCAAAATTATGAAGTGTGGATTACGGCACAATTAGACCACAGATTATATATAATTTTTTCATGTAGTCTGTTTTTTACAGATCATAACAGATTCCACATTTCGGCTAATAAGTTGAGCCGTTATTTATATAGCAATGTGGCCGTGCTACGTGGCGTAATCTAGTTTAAAATACCTAAAATAACTTATATTCAATAAATAGATAGCACTGCATTAGAAATGTAAAATACTTTTTTCAATCGTATGTTAATATGCAAAAAAATATATTAGAGACTTGCATTTATATAATGAAACAAAATATTAAAAAAATTAGACACATAATTCTTCATAATACATGAAATGTCATTTCATTTTACAATATATGGTGTAACACTACTGTTGCCTATATACTTTTATTTTTTTCAATAATATTTAATTTTTAAATAATATGCCTCGAAATTGTTGTACTTGTAAATCTTAAACTAAATTTATATTTTAAGTACCATAAATTTAAATTAGAGCTCACAAATGACAAGATTTATGTAGACAAACTTTGGTACCTGGTAAAAGTGTTATATGTGAAAAATATTTATCAGAATTTAATATTGTAACTAAAGAAAAAATTAAAGATTCTAGTGAACGTATTGTATCTGCACAGTATGAACACATTTAATTTATACAAAATAACAGGTCGTTACGTTTTAAATACTGCTTGTTTAAAACATAAAACATTTCAATATTTACGTTGGCCCTATGAGATTTTTTACTTAAGTTTGAAACAATTTTTTTTAAATTCTAGAACTTTATGATAATTCTTTAGCAGCGATTTTTAACATTTTACATATGTGTAACTACTTGAGTTAATTTAATTTAAAATAATTAAAAAAAAAAATTATTTTGAACAAAAAAATGTATTTTAATTAAAAATTAATATTATAAAAAAATGTAATGGTGTTATAAATAACCTCACAACTTTAAATCAATATCTGAAACAAAATCAAAAACACAATTATTTTAAGAATAAATGTAGAGTTACAGTAACACGCAAATTTTGATTTAATATGTCGTCATGTATAACCTATTTTTTGATCCTTCTAAGTTGATTTTCATGAATGTTTATAATTTAAAAATGATAAGCATTTAAGCTTTTTTTTAGTTCAACGTGCAAGTTTGAAATTGATATCATTTAATAGAAAATTTTATGAAGATTTAAAAAATTAATTTGTTTAGATCGATATATGGTCAACAATTTATATAATTATCATGAACAGTAAATTTATAAAAGAAGTCCAAATTTCGTGAAAATTACTTATATATTTTTTGTATTCATATCGTAATAAACCAATTTAATAGAAATACTAATCATGTATACATAACTCTAGGTGTTTAAATAGATGCTACAATTGAAATATTCAGAACTTTATTCCTCATATACCCTATAATACTTTAAAATATACTATACTATTCAAAAATATTCTGTGCCTAGTTTCATCTGATTTTGTCGGCTGTTGTATTGTTGAATTTCTTTTTAACTTATATTTTTTTGGTTATTAGCTTCGGTGGGAAGCTGAGAAGGTATTAATTTTACCATGATGTGTTTTTTTTTTTTTTGTCTGTTGCCACTTTTTCTCAGCTCTCACAGGACCGATTTCTTTCAACAATACGTCAAAACATCACAAATTTTCCCTCGTTCCTCGCAAATGGAGGAAATCTCCAAAAAAATTACAAATTTAAAAATCGGTAAATTTTGTCATTTTTTTCACTTTTTTTTCTTAAAACTTCCATAACTTTTTTAAAAATCAACAAATCAACATAATTTTTTTTTACACTAAAACCTTAGATTTGTCCCTTTCATTTGATATATTTTTTTAAATTTATCGCTTNCACTATAACCTTAGATTTGTCCCTTTCATTTGATATATTTTTTTAAATTTATCGCTTAACCTGCTCACTGTGGGGGATTTAAAATAGAAACTTTTTCAACTCATTTTTGAAAGTGTTCCGGAAATACTGCGTCCTTTAAACATATATAAAATTAAAGCTTATTTTATGTACTATAAAATAAAATAAAAAATTTTGTCCTGACACTTTATCTTCTGCATGCAAACGGCGGCCGTAGTTAAAAAAACGCTATTTTTGTGTTAAAATTTTCGATTTTAAATTTTCAACTTAAAAATGCTATAACTGTTCGAAAAATGTATGTATTAGCACAATTTTTTTTTCTAAATACATTATAAGTTCATCTTTCATTTGACATACTTTTTATTAAAATTGGATAAATTCCCCTTATATAGGGGGCGTTCAAAACTTCAAACATTGTATAAAAAATTGAACTTTTTCAACTTAACTTTTAAAAATGTTCCATAAATACTGCGTCCTTTAAACATATATCAAATCAAAGACTATTTTATATACTATAAAATGAAAAAAAAAAATTCGTCCCGACAACTTATCTTCTATGTACAAATGGCTGTCGAAATTTAAGAAAAAATGTAATGTTTGTGATAAAAATCACCTTTTATCGGGATGTTTTTTGTACTTAAAACTGCCATAACTTTTTCAAATATTAACAAATCAAAAAAAATATTTTTTTATATTGAAACCTTAAGTAATTTTCTTTCATTTGATATTATTTTTTTTGAAAATCTAACACTTATTCTGCTCACAGGGGGGAATTAAAATAGCAACTTATTTACAAAAACTAATTTTTTGAACTTAACTTTTGAAAATGTTCCGGAAATACTGCGTTCTTTAAACATATGTCAAATTNCTGTCGAAATTTAAGAAAAAATGTAATGTTTGTGATAAAAATCACCTTTTATCGGGATGTTTTTTGTACTTAAAACTGCCATAACTTTTTCAAATATTAACAAATCAAAAAAAATATTTTTTTATATTGAAACCTTAAGTAATTTTCTTTCATTTGATATTATTTTTTTTGAAAATCTAACACTTATTCTGCTCACAGGGGGGAATTAAAATAGCAACTTATTTACAAAAACTAATTTTTTGAACTTAACTTTTGAAAATGTTCCGGAAATACTGCGTTCTTTAAACATATGTCAAATTAAAGATTATGTCATGTACTATAATATTAAAAAAAAAAATTTTTCCCGACGACCTATCTTCTATGCGCAAATGGCTACCGTATTCAAAAATATGCTATTTTTATATTAAAATTTTGGGTTTTGTATTTTATTTTATTTTAAAATATCTTAATAGGGGAATACACTGACTTTCATGAATATTATATAATTTAATTGACATAGAATAATGTTCATAAGACATAAGAAATTAAACTTATTAAATTTTTTTTACTTTTTTAAGTCGAAAAAGTAATTTTTAAATTTGAGTTAGCTTAAATAGCCAATTTTATCATGCTACAAAAGCAACCAACAGTTGTTTATCGCTACCACTTGAGTCTTTCATGATTAAGGTACGAGGTACAAATCCGCCTGTGTCAATTTACATTTTGCATTTTTTTTT
>NW_026099573.1:45006488-45007865 GCF_025091365.1 Daktulosphaira vitifoliae
TAAAAAAAAAATCAACTAAAAATATTAACTGGATCAAAAGTTATATAAGTTGTCAGTGAGTGGTGGGCCACCCTGTATATATATTTTATAGATACCTTAGATATTTACCTATCATTTGGTATATTTTTTTTATAAATTTGATCCAAGACTTGCCCACAGGGGGAATTTAAAATGACAACTTTTTCACAAAAAATTAACTTTTTCAACTTAACTTTTGTAAGTGTTCCGGAAATACTGACACTTTTATATACATCTTAAATTAAAGCTAATGTAATATACTTTATTATGAAAAAAAAAAAAATTTCAGACTTTATTTTATCTTTACGGTGAAATTGGCTACCGAATGCTATTTTTGTGTGAAAATTCTCGATTTTGTATTTTACATTTTTAACTTTATTGTGCTATAACTTTTTGAAATATGTATGGATCAATACAATTTTTTCATGAGAAGTAGTTTTTATATACATCTTTCATTCGACATACTGTTTTTTTTAAATCGGATCATTTTCCTTAATACAGGATGGGTTCAAAACATAAAAATGCATATAGAAAGTAGAACTTTTTCAACTTAACTTTTAAAAGTGTTCCAGAAAGTCTGACACTTTTATATATATCTTAAATTAAAGCATATGTAATATACTTTAATATTAAAAAAAATATTTTTTAATAATCCCTTTTTTATTCGACATACTTTATCTTAATCGGGACATTAATAAGGAATTAGCAGATTATGTAGCTTTTGGAATAATACACCAATTTTTTAAAATTAAACATTATCTAAAGATTTGCATTGAAGCGTTTTTTTTTTATAGTGATTTTTATCACTGTCAGATATTATTATACTTGATCTAACTATGCCACGTCACCACTGTGCCACGATCCCCCTGTACTGGCATTTTATTCTGATGAAAATTTTTTTGCAGACCATTTATTCTTAATTAACAACAAATTTTTATACATGTTTGTTATAAAAGAAATAACTACTTTATAATTTTTAATAAATTCTTCGAAAAAAATGATTAAATATCAATTTCATAATTCATAAATTATACTTATAAATTAAGTACTATATAAATACTTACAAATTAGGAATATTGATAGAAATAGGAGATAATTTTATAAATAAAAAGACTATCTACAGATTTTCATCTAAGCATTTTTTATGATAGTGATTTTAATCACTATCAGATATCATCTATACTGGATCTAACTATACTACGTCCCCACAGTGCTGGGTTGTTTTTCATTTTAATCACTTTTTTAAATGTAAAGTATTCTAATATAATTTTTAAAGAATTGAAGTTACCAGATTCATGTGCTCTTTAATACGTGCCTAGTTATGAACAGTTCAAAATAAGATATTATGGATTAAATACA
>NW_026099573.1:45007965-45010280 GCF_025091365.1 Daktulosphaira vitifoliae
CAGATATCATCTATACTTGTCCCATCTATGCCTCGTCCACACTGTGCCTCGACCCCACTGTGCTACCGTTTTATTATATGGTTCTTTTTGTGGCTACGATTTATTTTGCCAACCCTCACTAGACCTAATTTTTTCAACGATACGTCAAATGATTACAATTTAGTTTAAGTTATTACTCTTAAAAATCGAAAAAATATTCCTCATTCAAATAAAAAATAGCTTAACCAGCTTTTTCAATACAAACAATAAATATCATTAANCAGCTTTTTCAATACAAACAATAAATATCATTAATTTCTAATATTCTCAAAGTATTTATTGTCGAATTAAATTTGATATTATATAATTTTACTTTGAAATTTATTAATTTTTTTACTCTATTTGTGTGTGCTATTACCAGTCTATAACATTCCAAATTTTTTTGTAACATGTTAACATATAAATCATAAATTTAAAAAAAAAATGATTTTTAGTTTCACCTGAATTTAACAATGGACAAAATAAAAAAATTACTGTAAATAGTAATTATAAAATTTTATGATTGCATATTAATCTTAATAATACCATTTTTAGCTTCGATGCGAAACTGAGAAGGTATTAATTTTACTATGATGTCTTTTTTTTTAATTTTTTTTTTTTTTGTGTCTGTGAACGCTCAATCTCAGCTCTCGCTGGACCGATTTCGATGACCAATATGTCAAAAGATCACAAATCGTATCTAGTCAAAGACATTACCCTCAAAAATTGAAAAAAATTCCCTCATTCCCCGCAAACGGGGGGAAACTGGGAAATCCCCCAAAAAATTACAAATTTAAAAATTGCTAATTTTCGATAATTTTTCAATTTTTTTTACTTAAAAGTGTCATAATTTTTTCAATAATGAACATTTTAATATAATTTTAGCTTCGATGCGAAGCTGAGAAGGTATTGGTTTTACTAAGATGTGTTTTTTTTTTTTTTTTTGTGTCTGTTACCACTTTTTCTCAGCTCTCACCGAACCGATTTCTTTCAATGATACGTCAAAAGATCACAAATCGTATCTAGTCGAAGACATTACCCTTAAAAATTGAAAAAAATTCCCTCGTTCCCCGTAAACGGGGGAAACCTCCAAAAAAATTACAAATTTAAAAATCGCTAATTTTCGAAATTTTTTCAATTTTTTTTACTTAAAAGTGCCATAACTTTTTCAAAAATAAACATATCAATATAATTCTTTTTTATATAGATGCATAATATCATTACCTTTCATTTGGTATATTTTTTTCATAAATTTAACCCTTAACCTGCCCACAAGGGGGGATTTAAAATGACAACTTTTTCACAAAAAATTAATTTTTTTAACTTAAATTTTGAAAATGTTCCGGAAGGTCTGACACTTTTATATATATCTTAAATTAAAGCTAATGTAATATGCTTTATCATGAAAAAAAAAAATTTCGGACTTTATCTTATCTTCATGGTGAAAATGGCTACCGAATGCTATTTTTGTGTGAAAATTTTCGATTTTGTATTTTCCATTTTTAACTTTATTATGCTATAACTTTTTGAAAAATGTATGAATCATTACAATTTTTTTATGAGAAGTAGTATTTATATAGATCTTTCATTCGACATACTGTTTTTTTAAATCGGACCATTTCCCTAAATACAGGGGGGATTCAAAACATAAAAATGCATATAGAAAGTAGAACTTTTTCAACGTAACTTTTGAAAGTGTTCCGGAAGGTCTGACACTTTTATATATATCTTAAATTAAAGCTAATGTAATATACTTTATAATGGTAAAAAAAAATTTCGGACTTTATTTTATCTTCATGGTGAAAACAGACATTAAACTTAATAAAAAAAATACGATTTTTGTAAAAAAATTCTTTTTTATATTTTTAACTTTATAATGCTATAACTTCTCGAAAGATGTATGGATCAATATAATTCTTTTTTTTGTAGATGCATGATGTCTTTACCTATCATTTGGTATATTTTTTTTATAAATCTGACTTTTTACCTGCCTACAGGGGGGGATTCAAAATGACAACTTTTTCACAAAAAATTGACTTTTTCAACTTAAATTTTGAAAGTGTACCGGAAAGTCTGACACTTTTATATATATCTTAAATTAAAGCTAATGTAATATACTTTGTCATGGAAAAAAAAAATTTCGGACTTTATTTTATCTTCAAGGTGAAAATGGCTACCAAATGCTATTATTGTGTGAAAATTCTCAATTTTATTTTTTACATTTTTAACATTATAATGCTATAACTTATTGAAAAGTGTATTGATCAATATAATTTTTTTATGGGAAATACTATTTT
>NW_026099573.1:45010627-45013654 GCF_025091365.1 Daktulosphaira vitifoliae
TTTTTTTTTTATATAGATGCATGATATCATTCCTTCCATTTGGTATATTTTTTTTAATTTTATAATGTTTTAACTTTTTGAAAAATTTATGGATCATTATAATTTTTTTATGATAACTACTATTAATATACTTCTTTTATGCGACATACATATTTTTTAAATCGGACTATTTCCCTTTGTACAGGGGCGTTCAAAACTTAAAAGCGTTCTTTATGATAGTGATTTTAATCACTATCAGATATCATTTATACCTGACCTAACAATGCCTCGTCCCCACTGTGGTGGGTTTTTTTTTATAAACAATCTATTGGCGAAGTAAAATGTACATAACGCACATAATGATTTTCAATCCAACGATTACGTAAAAATTAATAGTTTGCTAAAAGAAAATAATTTTTACCATTAACAAAAATAATATGTACTAGAATTAAAAAACTGATCACACTCATATTTTAAGTAAAACTTAAATTCACCCAAAAGAGTTTACAATCGCCATTTTAAATAATACGGGATTGTAGGTGTTAAAAGGTGGATCATTGTCTATTTATCTATTTATAAATATTTTATAAATGTTTGTTCTTGAAAAGTACAATATTATATTCAAAAATATAACATTCCTACACTGTTTGCTTTATTCCTATTTATGATTTTTTTTTACAAAAACTATTATTTTTGCACATATATTATTATTTTCTGTCAGAACTAAAATTAAATTACGAATAATGAAATATAAAAACATGTTGTATTAATTTGATTAAAACTCATTATTAAATGATGGCATAATTAAGTAATGTTATAAAAAATTCATTTAAAAAAAAAAACCCAGCACAGCAGGGTCGCGGCACAGTGGTGACATGCATTGTTGGATCAAGTTTAATGATATCTTACAGTGATTAAAATTACTAAAAAAAAAAAAACGCTTCAATGCAAATCTTAATAATGTTTAATTTTAAAAAATTGGTGGATTATTCCAAAAGCTACATGATCTGCTAGTTTCTTATTAATATCCTGATTAAGATAAAGTATGTCGAATGAAAAAGGGATTATTAAAAAATATTATTTCTCATAAAAAAATTATGTTGATCCATACAATTTTCAACAAGTTATAGCATTATAAAGTTAAAAATGTAAAATACAAAATCGAAAATTTTCACACAAAAATAGCATTCGGTAGACATTTTCACCGTGAAGATAAAATAAAGTCCGAAATTTTTTTTCCATAATAAAGTGCATTACATTAGCTTTAATTTAAAATATATATAAAAGTGTCAGNGCAGTTCAACTTAATACGCGATGTGAGCGACTAAAGTGGTATAAGTATAAGTTCACTATATCTATTGCTGCGATTTGTAATAAATTTACGATTTCCAGAGTTATTTATAATTTAAAAATAATAACAATACATTAATTCAGTCATACCATAGTATTATTGCCGTACTTGTACGATAAGTGTTGTAATGAACCAGATGATAACTAACAGAATCTAGCATTAAAATTCATATATTTAGTAAAAATCGTAATATGATCGAGTTATTTCAGCTATAGCAATAAAACGATCGATTCAATGAAATTTGTACTTATCATTTTTATTTCGTAAAATTTAATTTTAAACAATTTTTGTATGAAAAATTAGGTCGTATCACATATGGTTCGTCATATATGATGAAATATTCGTAAATATGATAATTTCGGCAATTTTACGAAATATTATGTATTTTGACATTTTTCTAGAAAACTAATGGATTTAAAAGAAAAACTGTAAGGACTTAATTTATACAAAAGAATTTGATCTACAATTTAGTTGTAATATTTTTTTTTTCGAGAGCGCTAGTTTACGAGATAATTGCTGTAAACTAAAAAAATACCCCTTTTGGCCGATTTTCAACCCCAAGTCGGCACGAGTTAAACTTATCTGATCGACCTGAAATTTTTTGTAGCCACTTTTTATATGTACACACAAATTTGGAGGGTGAGCCCGAAGAATTTCCAAAATTTTCATAATAAGGGACACCCTAATATATGTATAACAAATTTTTATTGTGATTGACACGGCCCCGCGTCGTTTCGTTATGCACGATGCCCCACGACTCGTGCCACCTTTATCAGCCGTCGCCCTATTTTAACACGCTTATATTAGTTTCACCTGTATGTATGTATGTAACTCTCCAAGCGCCACGCGTTATCGCATAGTCTGTAGTCTATGGCCTTGAGACTAGACTGTCATAACGCATTCACTCCACCTTCTCCTCGATCACCACAGAACGGCAACACTATTCCTGTATAAATTTATTTTTGGTTATCGTACCCGTACACGCGTGCTTGCATCAATATTATATATATATAATCAAAATTTTTATTTTGACTGACCAATACCATCCGCGTGCCATACGGCTTATGTATATATTCCTACTGCCGTTTATACCTCAGGTATAACGTTAGTCCGACCCGCCCGCCCTAAAACACGGCTATACCTAGTGCATGATACGTTTACGTACTTAAGTCGCATTATTTGTATATATATATATTCTAATTACTATTAAAACTTATATATTAATACACTTTATTCTCATTAAGAGATGTATAGTGTATTCATTCCGATTACGGGGGATGATTCCCTTATCGTCATTTTTCGTTCATTATTGTTTTAAGTTAATTTTAAAAATTATTTTTAACTTTTTGGCTCGATGTGCTTTAAAAGCGTGTTTTTTAGTTTTTTTTAACTATATTTTTTTCATACTCTATTTAATTTGCTATAATAAATATTTATTAGTAAATTATACTTTTAAATCTAAGAACTTCTAATCACGATATAAATAAGGAAATAAGAGTTCATTTTGTTTTTTGAACAAACCATTAATTTTTTTGAAATTAAACATAGTGATTAATTTTTTACAAAACTATTTAGACTACCTCTGTATTTATTCAGTTGTTCTTGTTTTTTTTAAATTTAATTTTCTTTTGGATTATCCACTATGGTACTGTCTTCATGCAATGATAATTATAATAAAAGAATAAAAATTTTATATT
>NW_026099573.1:45013873-45031277 GCF_025091365.1 Daktulosphaira vitifoliae
AAAAAAAAATGATAATTATAATAAAAGAATAAAAATTTTATATTAACTAAAGTATATAGGTAGTGGGCTATATAATAGATATACACTGCTGAATGATTAACAAAAATCGAAATTACAAAAATATTGAATGTTCCTATATTCCAATACGTGTCATCAAATATCTTATTATATAATAAAACAAGAAAATAAAACGCTATTCTGGAAAAATTACTTAGCGTGCTCGGATTTTCAAAATTGTTTTTTTCAACAAAAGTAATCGGTCACTAGACTCCGGAAAAATTATTAAAGTCGGAAAATTTGTGCCGCGAGCGTTTTAAAACTTCGACCATTTTTGAGAAAAACGCTTGCTGACGTCAGCATCTTACAACTTAAGAGTCTTACACACAAGGCGTTTTACACGCGACGATTTATCGCTTTATATAAAACACTCGCATTTAAATTGAATCATACATACTATGACAAAAATACCCTTTCGGACGCGACCGATCGCTAAAATTAAACAATACAAATCGCATTTTATCAATGACACGAGCTATTAAACGCCGCAATTTTCAGGCACGTGAGGGCTCATTAAATTTATATTACGTATTATTTTGGATTTTATTTTCATGTCATTTGACACGGAAAATTTAATTAATATCATATATTTGGAAAAGTCAATTATACATAATATAAATATATGTATAATTGACTTTTCATATGTTAATAAAATTAATACGATTATACATGTATTAGTTTGATACATTTCAATTTATATAATTATTGTATACTTTAAAATTGAACATTAACAGGGAAGAATATTAATCATAAAAATTAAATTTCGTCAAACATTTTTTTTGAAATTTTTTATCTTAACTTTTTGTGGGAAGTATTTATATATATAAAAAAACCCAGCACAGTGGGGTCATGGTATAGTTGGGTTCAGTTTAGATTTGATCTGACAGTGATTAAAATCACTATTATAAAAACGATTATGCAAATCTGTAGATAGTGTTTAATTTTAAAAAATTAGTGGATTATTCCAAAAGCAACGCGATCTCCTATTTCCTTATTTATTTACTCATTACAAGTTTTATGATTTATAAGTGTAATATATGAATAAATATTTATTATAGCAAATTAAATATAATATGAAATTGATATTTAATCATTTTATATTGTAATTTTTACGGAGAAATTATAAAAAATTATAAAGTAGTTATTACTTCTATGGCAAACGTATATAAAAATCATTATGCAATACTATATCTGCCATTAGAATTTCGCATATGGCCAAAAAAATAACAAAATCCTTCTAATAAATAAAACAAATATTTATGTTTGATTATTAGGTAACGTATGAATAATCAATATATATATTTTAATTTAAAATAAGGTCTACTATTTATACGTATTTTTAAGTTTTAAACCATTCTATATTAAGGGAAATGGTCCGATTTAAAAAAAAAAGTTTGTTGAGTAAAAGAAGTATATAAATACTAATAAAAAACTTATAATAAAAAAATTACCGATTTTTAAATTTGTAGTTTTTTTGGAGATTTCTCCCATTTACGGGGAACGAGGTAAATTTTTTCAATTTTTGAGGGTAATATCTTCGATTAGATATGATTTGAGATCTTTTGACGTATCGTTAAAAGAAATCGGTTCGGTGATAGCTGAGAAAAAGTGGCAACAGCCACAAAAGAAAATTAAAATGTTTTTTACATCCTTATGAATATCTATTATTTTAAATTAGGACCATCCTAGTTTTTTTTTAATTATACTTACAATACACAATGTTTTTATAACAAAGCTGTTTTAGCAAATATTAACGTAGTTTTAACATATTATTTTGATTTCGACATAGGCGATCCTAGAGATAATTGTTAGGTGGGTGTGGATTGAATTTTGCCAACTGTTAGTGATAAATTTGCCGACTAAATTGTTTCAATTAATCAAAGTCCACATTATAAACGAATATTTAATATTTTTTTAAATACTTTTAAACTTCTCATGATATTCTATAAGATATAATTTCTGATAGAAAATATAATATAATAATACTTTTATGTAATTTTTTAGGTTAGGTTGGGTTTGTTCTTCAGATATTACCGTATATTTATACGGTAATACAAGTAAAAATCTTCGGAAAAACTCCTCAAAGTTAAAAAATTAATTTGAAATTAACCTTCTCGAGGTCTTTTTTAAATTTCGGGGGTAAACCCAATGTTTACGACACTTGTTTTTTGTATTTTTTTGTACAACGATGATACATGGTGCACACAACACATGCAACTTCTATATCATCTAATGTCTTCATTGTAACTCATTGAATACTTTAAAAAATAATAAAAATAATCAGAGCAAATGTTGCTAGCAGTAGGAATTTCGAAACTGTTGTGATTATACTGTAGCTTTTGGCGTGCTAATTTTTTTATAAAGACGCATCAAAACGCTTGCAGTGAGCACATGTCCGTTTAAAATCTCCGCGTTTTTGAAAACACGTACGCGTGCGAATAAACGTCTAGTGTGTAAGCCTTTTTAATGTTTGAAATTTTCACGAGACCCGCTCAATGACATTTCTGAGATATCGTAAAATCATTAATTCAATCTGTTCATTTTTCTCAGTTTTACGAGCTTTTTTACTACGCTCATAGTTTTAATATGGGCATTAACTCATTTTTGCGCATTTGTTTATTGTGACACTTAATTTGTAAAATATACATTTTTATGACAATTTAATTTTCTATTCAATTCATTACAAATATATGTTATTATTGTCATATATGGACTGAATGTATTAGTTATAATTTTTTTTTGATTATCATTTTGATGTTTAGCTAAAAAATTCTATAGAATGTTCAACAAAGTAATAAAAATTAAATACCCTCCTAAAATAATTTCTTAATACGCCCAAGAGATATGCCTCACTAAAAAAGCGTCAACCTTATACCCAATACCTTTTACTATACTCTTTTTGAATTTTTCTTACTTTTATAATTAAATTTTTATAATATTTTTTTTACACTGATTCTGATGTAATATTTTTCCTGGGAAACACTTATTGTAGCCGGCGTAGTCGGGTACTCCTATTGGAATCAGTGGCCTACTTATGAGGATGACCCAAAGAGGCTCTTAGGCTCGTAGGGCCGCAGGTCTGTTTTAGATGACAAGAATAACTATAAATAGTAACAGTTTGGGTATTCAATTTCTTAATTAGATGTTTATTTATTAAATAAACTAGTTAATTATGTCCAGTTATTTTTATAAATAACTTATATTTTTATTGAAAATTTAGTTAATTGTTATTATTTTTAATCTTTTAAAAATATGTTGTAAATAATGTCTTATATTTTTATAGATTTTATATAAGTCATAATAATCACACGTAAAAAATCTCAATATGTATATTATATAATTTGTATAGAAATCATTTACATAAGACTGTGGTTAGATTTTTAAAATAAATAAATGCATTTTTAAATTATTTGTGGCACTATATTTAGACACAATATTTACTATAAACATCTTGTCTTTAGGCAATATAAAAATGGAAGCCATTGTAAATTAATTAATTAAAATACATTAAGTGATTCAAAAATGGTATAATATTATTAATTTGCATTTCTGTATATTGATATGTGTATATGCCTCACCATAAGTCTATATTTAAAAATGGTAATAATTAACAATAGTAGCTCAAAAGTTGTTATCGCCTAGTATTTTTTCTCAATTAAATTATATTTTAATTTAAAAGATAATGAAATATTTATTTTGTTATTTAAAAATAAAGTTGACTTCTTAATAAGGAATAATGGATGAATTAAAAAATTAGATATTGAGTGGCTAGCGTTAAAAGAATAATGTTGCATAATAAAAAGGAAAAAATAAAATCTTTGCAAATAAGTAATGACAATATACAATTTACATTATAAAACAAATTTTAATAGTTTCATTTTACTCGTTGTACGGCAAATAATGAAACATACAGAGAAGTTTATTATTCGATTGATCTTTAAGAGAGTCATTTATATCATTCTCACTTTTATTATGATCATCTTTTAACTCTTTTGAGTTAATTTCTGTAATAATCTTCCAATAATAATTATAATCATCTTCCACGTCTTGCACATCTTCATAAAATCCTATTTCAATTTTATTATTATCATTCGTACTAGCATTGTATATTACAGAATGTGTTTCAGACCTACAAATACTATCTGAAATAAATAAAATAAGGATTAAAAAAGTACACAAAATATAGATAATTGCTTAAATGAACATGATGGTAGAAATTTTGAAATGAAATATTTCTAAACTATTAAAAATATGATGAATCTTTAGAAAAAATTAGGTGTGAAAATTATTTCACACAATTTGAAGAGAGAAATTTATATTTTCAGATGCCAAACTACTTTGTTTCAATTATCTTATTTTTAAATGTTTTCTTGTGTCCTATATTATGAGCATAGCGTTGATATAGGAGGGACTCAACAATTTTTTGTTTAATATATTGCAGATATTGCAGATATTGCATATGAATAATATAAAGAATAAAAAGAGAACTGTTTTTACACTTACCTAAAACTTTAGAAGTAATAAAATTATTAATTTTAATATTATTATAAAACCACATTGAATTACATTTGTCTTTAATTAAATTAATATGGTTACTCCATTTTTGCAAATCGTTCATATAGATACCAACTTTTTGGATTATTTTTTCTAATTGATTTTTAATTTTATCAACATTATTTTCATTAATATTTTCATTGGTTAGAACTATATTAGTTGTAAAGTATAATTTGTTTTTGATAAAGAAATTCGAAAGTACTTCAATTAATTTATTATTATATTCAATATCAATTTCGGATAACTTTTTATTATTAGTGTAATTGTTTAAGGCTTTAATAAATCCATTTAAGATCTTGTATTTCAGAAATGACTTATTATGATTGAACAGACCGAGAGTATCGAATTTTTTTATATATTTTATTATTATGTGACCCATGCCAATTAAATTATTTTTTATCCAAGATGTCACACTATTTGAATTTTCTGAAGATGCAACATTAATTAAGGTTAAGAAGTTGCGAATAAGAATAGCTATTGGTCGAAACGAAGCTATAATTACCATTTTGATATATTTTATAACGTCTAAAGAATAAAAATTATATTTCATATACTCAAATACATCTTGTATAGTTAAACTAGTACGGTTAGAGAATGGCAATTTAAGTGGTGTAAATCGAAGTAAATTTAATTCTATATGTTGACTATTATCTATTTTTATAGTATTATTTTTGTTGTAAATAATCTGTGGAGTCATTAAATCGTAAAACAGAATATTTTTCGGATGGAAAATTTCGTATGAATTCCTGTCTTCTGATAAATTAAACTTCGTCAGTACGCTATCCTTAAGATCATTATTTATGTTGATTAGATTAGTAATAGCATATTCATTTTCACTGATAGGAGGTTTGCAACTAACCATATAATCATCAATTGGTATATTACAACAATATTTATTAAGTTGCATTTCTAGTTTTTCTTTAACTGTAAAATGTATAATTTTATAGCCTTTTAATAATTTTTCAGCATCATTTTTTCCCCCGTTATCGTTTTGAGCAATCATATTTAAAGTTTCAGAAACATTATTGAAGTACATATTTATCGTGATCAAAATTAAAGGACACATAGTTCTATGTTTGTTTATCAAGTCATCCAAAAATATCATAATTACTTTACCGTGTGTTTGTAGTGCCTTGCCATAGGTCATAATATTTTCGATTGTAATATAATCTTTTTTTTTTTCGAATTCTAATAAAAATCTTTCATTATGGTTAAAAAAATTTAGAAAATAACAAACATAGGAGCACTGTAAATTTATTTGTTGATAACTTAAGCTTGTTATTAAGTACAATATAAAAATAAAAAGTAAAAAGTTTTTCATTTTGCCACTTATTTATATTAAGTTGAATCCTTTATAAGTATAACTTAAAAAGAAATTCAATACTAAAAAAAATGTTGAATATTATTTATAAGATTTTTTTTTTAATGTAATTGATTAATTAATCATTAGAAAAATATAGTTATTATTAATATGTATAAGTATACGTATTTAGCATACAATATGTTTAACTTAACTGTTTACTCAACTGACGGAATTATTATATATATATACTAAAAGTTAAATTGAAATACTGAAATCGTATTTTTAACTCTGTCAATAACTAGTGTTTTCAGAACTCTAGTTATCCAAGTAGATATTTTCAAAACATGATAATATTAATATTTTTTTCTTAATATAATAATTATTATTGCTGTTTAATATATTTATGTATGTATAAATATTTTTCAACCGTTAGATTGGTTAACGCCAATTAATTTTAGCTGAGAAGACATTTTGATGAAAACAGAGTAGTAAATATAATAATAATTAATAAAGAAATAGCGTTTTTATTATAGAATNCGTGTGTTTGTAGTGCCTTGCCATAGGTCATAATATTTTCGATTGTAATATAATCTTTTTTTTTTTCGAATTCTAATAAAAATTTTTCATTATGGTTAAAAAAATTTAGAAAATAACAAACATACGAGCACTGTAAATTTCTTTTTTGATAACTTAAGCTTGTTATTAAGTACAATATAAAAATAAAAAGTAAAAAGTTTTTCATTTTGCCACTTATTTATATTAAGTTGAATCCTTTATAAGTATAACTTAAAAAGAAATTCAATACTAAAAAAAATGTTGAATATTATTTATAAGAATTTTTTTTTAATGTAATTGATTAATTAATCATTAGAAAAATATAGTTATTATTAATATGTATAAGTATACGTATTTAGCATACAATATGTTGAACTTAACTGTTTACTCAACTGACGGAATTATTATATATATATACTAAAAGTTAAATTGAAATACTGAAATCGTATTTTTAACTCTGTCAATAACTAGTGTTTTCAGAACTCTAGTTATCCAAGTAGATATTTTCAAAACATGATAATATTAATATTTTTTTCTTAATATAATAATTATTATTGCTGTTTAATATATTTATGTATGTATAAATATTTTTCAACCGTTAGATTGGTTAACGCCAATCAATTTTAGCTGAGAAGACATTTTGATGAAAACAGAGTAGTAAATATAATAATAATAATTAATAAAGCAATAGCGTTTTTATTACACAACGAAACAATAATCTTAATTACACAGTTAAGTAAATTAATAAAAGATATCTTCCGTTCCTTAGTAAAGGTCGACGTGTCAGATCAAAAAACGATAATTGAAATATCAGTCTGTGTCATTTTTTCTTGTCCAGCGCCCGAGCAACCGGTTCATACCGCCCGTTGGTCACCGTGCAAAGCGCACTCTGTCGGACGCGAAGAGGGAGCGCCGCGATCGCCATCCGTCGGTAACACTGGAAATGCGATGCGACCGCGACAATTTTTTTACTATTTTTGTATTTTAATTTATTTTAAAATACTTTACAAGGTGAGTACACTGAATTTCATAAATATTACATAAATCTAATTGACATAAACTATGAAGTTAAACTTATTTAAATTTGTTTGCTTCTCTTGAATTGAGAAGAATAACTTTGAAATTTGAACTATGTTAAATATGTCATTTTCTTTATGTTTAACATATTAATAATCAAAATCAGTTTTAATTTTAAACAATTTTTTTTTGTTCTTAATTATTTTTTAATATGTAAATACTTATTTTTTAATAATAAGTAATAATAATAAAAAATAATTTGGATTGTGCAAATAAATATTATTTCGCAATTTTCGTGACGGTGTTGATGTGACACCATTTACGATAGCCTCCAGTGAATTATAATGGTCAGTCTGTTTTGATTTACAGTTTTTAGTTTTTAAAAAGAGTTATTTATATGACACTTCGACCTCCTTTAAAAAATTAGTATAGAGTCGATACTTTTAGGTTCTTTGGCGTATAATTGAGCAGTAGTGGTCCAGTAAAAACTGTATACACAAGGCAACAGAGATAAAAACATAATAAAAGCAATACAATGCTAAAAATTAGAAAAATGCCTCAGGAGTTCCCAAGTATCACTTTGCCAACTTTCTCACTAGTTGCACTATTGTTAACTGAATTTTTTATTGAATGATTTATAATACAAGTATTCAAATTTATATGATAAAAACAAAAATTAATTATATATAGTTTTAAATTTAAATGTACTTACGATACAGTTGAAAATATAGTTTAAAATATTGAGTTAATAATACCAAACATCTTTAAAATGTTAGAAAAAAACCAAAAAGATAGTGTTAAATCTGTCTGAATATTTATACCATGGAACTTAATGTATATAATGTATTATATCTACTTGACTTTATTGATAGTATTCAATGACATTCAAATAGCTGTTATAAGTTATAACTCAAACTATTCAATATCTACTCTACTGATAGGAACTTAATCTGTATCAGAATTAGTGATTAACACTTTGGAATAAGTTAATTACTGTGGAATGATCAAATTATTATTGAAACCTTTTATTATGAAATGTGTACTATTTAAATAATTTTTTTTTCTACTTGTTGAATATTTTATCAAAGTCTTCAAATAGAATAATCGAAAATTTTCTTAAGTATGTGAATAGTCATTGAATAACTATCGAGTACTTCGATAGTTATTGTTCGATATTTTCAATCTGATTCAATAAGAGTTTTAGTGTAATACTTGAATTGTTGTCTGAGAATGATAACTGTTAGGTAGTCTGTTAGTGATTTGTAGATTTAAGGAAAGTTTTAAAGTTAAAATATTCGTTTAAAAATTACGATCAGAAAACTTTACAGATATTTTAAAAGATTTTTTTTTTAAATAGTTGGTTTAAAAGGTGTTATTATGGATATTGAAATTTTTTTGGAAAACTTTTTATTTAATTATCGATGGGTGTTTGTATGTTTATTTGTATTGCCATGCACAATTTTGGGTAAGGCATGGTCAATATGGGAAACATTTGGCGGAGCTCGTTACGATAGAGGACATCACAACGATAACGTTAAAAAAATTCAGCAACACGTTTGTAGGATGAACACGAATCAAAATATAATTGATAATTTTTAAAAACAATGAATATTATTTAGATCAAACGAAGAAATGAAAAGGCACCTAACCTTATGATGTGTACTTCCAGACCCAGCTGGAAGTGTTTATCCTTGGACAATATGCTTTACAAAAAATATATGTACAATATTGACGTCCATTTGAACAACGTACTCTCAATTGATGTAAAAAATGAAGTAAGCTTTGCATGATTTTTTATTTTTATATATTATTATAATTGATCTTTGGTCATTTAGAATGACTGCGCTTTAAAGAGCTCTGTAAACTTAGTCGATAACTTAAACAAAGATTCCTTAAAAAAAAAAAAAACATTAAGAAACCTGCAAAATTGTTTCGCACAAGGCCCCCCGATTTATAGCACCGGTCCTAGACATAATATGGTTTAGTCACTTTTAGAATGGGAAATTCTTAACTTATTTTTATAAACAAGTTGTACAGGTTGTTCCGAATTATAAAATATGGATGGGGCAAAAGAAATACGATATAAAATTACTTTACAGGACACCCTTTTTCAAATTTTTTTTTATTTAATTAAAGTTTTCATGCTGATGAAAAATATGTAAAAAAAAAATTGAGCAGTAATTAGTAAAAAAGTTACAGCAACTTAAAGTTAAAGTCAACTAATGAAAAATATGAATTTTTAAATAAATTATTATAAATATTGAGCTTTGTTTTGACAGTTTTTTTGTAACCATTACAGTATTATATTATTATATGTGATATAATTTTAACAAAATGAATTGTTAGTAACAAATTTATTACTAATAAAATTAATATTGTTTTTAAATAATATTTTAATTTGATGACGTATTTAGACAGTTCAAGTAGAACCTGGCATTACTTTTGGTCGTTTAGTTCCAGAATTAATCCGTTTTGGATGGAAATTGCCAATAGTTGCTGATCTAAGAGATTTAACTATAGGTAGTAATAAATTGCCACGTAAAAAAACATTTTTATTAACAAATTTCTTCATAGGCGGTATTATTATGGGAACTGGATTGGAAACATCATCCCACAAATATGGATTTTTCCATAATGTGTGTACTCGTTATGAAATTGTAACTGGCAATGGAGACTTGATGACCTGTTCGAAAGTAATAATGTATTATGTTTTTTGATGTGGTATATATATTACGTACATGGTGTGGCTTGATTTCGTTTTTTTTTATAAGTAAGAAATTCTATATTAAAATGAAGTAAAAGAGTGGGCTAAATGTAATATTATTATTTTTATTGATATAGTGTTATGTAATATAGATATGAAATATCGACAAAAGAGACAATCTTGATTATAATACTTATTTTTTGATAACGTAAAACAATATTTCTTGGTAAGAACGTTTATGCAGTTTAGTGAAAAAAATACTATGTATGCATAAGAAACTTATAAGAAGAGCGTCTTAACATAATTTTTAATAAAGCATAATGTGAATTTAAAACAATATAGATAAAAAATGTTTTAAAAAAATAATTTATATAGCACAAGTTGTCATCGCGAAGGGGGTGTTTAGCCCCCTGGAATTGAAGCATTATCCCGAATGTTATAGTAACGGTTATAAAATTTGATTATAAATAATTTTAATCAATGTTGTTATCTATTATACTTTAATTCATTGAAGATAGGTTCCGTATTTATATTACTGTTGTGTTTATAGAAAAAGATTTTGTAAAAAATGTTATCAGCAATAAAAAAATTATAAATTTAAAAACGCTAATTTTGACATTTTTTCAATTTTTTTTTTGACTTAAAACTGCCATAACGTTTTTTAAAAATGAATGGATCAATACAATTTTTTCATGAGAAATATTATTTATATACCTCTTTCAATCGACATACGTTTTTTTAAAATCGGACCATTTCCCTTTATATAGTGTTCAAAACTAAAAAATGCATATAGAAAGTAGAGAATTTTCAACTTAATTTTTGAAAGTATTCCGGAAATACTGACACTTTTATATATATCTTAAATTAAAGCTTATGTAATACACTTTAATATAAAAAAAAAAAAAATTTGTACTTTATTTTGATTATATGGTGAAAACGGACACTAACGTTAATAAAAAAAATATGATTTTTGTAAACAATTTTTAAATCATTTGATTTTTATTCCATTTAGATTCAATAACTTTAATAAATATGAAGGACTCCATCACTGTAGTCTGCCCTCGTTTGAAGAAATTTCTTATTTATGTTAAAGATTTTTTACTTGCACTTCATGCATTTGCATACTATGCATTTCATTTATTTTTTCGTATATCATTTAACTAACTTTTTTTAACAATTCATATAATGATCACAACTGTTATCTAATTAAAGATATTACCCACAAAAATTGAAAAAATTTCCATTTTATCAATGAAAAATTTACTTAGCTTACATTCTCCACATAGACAATTAAAATGTTCTGAATATTTCAATTGTAGAATATTTTTAAACACCAAAATTACTCAGATATGATTACTATGATTGCTATTTAAGTGATCTACTACAATAAAAATGAAAAAAAAAAATATTAAGCATTTCTGATAATTTACAGTACATAGTAATTATACAATTTCTTGACTGCATATTAATCTAAATAATACTATTTTTATATTTTAATAAAAATTTCTATTTAATAATGTAAATTTCGAACTTGAAGTTGAGCTAAAAGTTATGATAACAAATTCAAATTTTTTTTATTATAAACTTTTAAAAAATCAACTTTAAAACATCAAAAAAATAGGTTAAAAATGATATTTTGCAATGATTATTTTTAAAATATTAAAAATCAAAATGTGTAATAATTTAAAAACAATTTTTTAGTTATTAATAATTTTTTTGTTGTAATAAATCATTTCAAAAGAAATATTAATAATTCTTGGTGTTGAAATAGATGATACAATTGAAATAATCAGTACTATTTTCTTTGTAGTTTTTAATTAATTAGTAATAATATTAAAAATTATTATTGATGATGAAAAACATATAATTGCCGATTTGAAATTAGTATGAAAAATTGATAAATAAAAGTATATTTTAGCTTCGATGCAAAGCTGAGAAGGTATTAAATTTACTATGATGTGTTTTTTTTTTTTGTGTGTCTTTTACCACTTTTTCTCAGCTCTCACCGAACGGATTTCTTTCAAAGATACATCAAAAGATCACAAATCGTATCTAGTCAAAGAAATTACCCTTAAAAATTGAAAAAATTTCCCTCGTTCCCCGTAAATGGGGGAAACCTCCAAAAAAATTACAAATTTTAAATCGCTAAATTTCGAAATTTTTTCAATTTTTTTTACTTAAAATTGTTATAACATTTTGAAATCAAACCAAAACAATATAATTTTTTATATAGATGCATGATATCATTACCTTTCATTTGGTATATTTTTTTTTGATATCTGACCCTTTACCTGCCCACAGGGGGGTATTTAAAATGACCACTTTTTCACAAAATATTAATATTTTCAACTTGACTTTAGAAAATGTTCCGGAAAGTCTGACACTTTTATATATATCTTAAATTAAAGCTAATGTAATATACTTTAATTTGAAAAAAAAAATTTGACCTCTGGACTTGTCTTCACGGTGAAATTGGCTACCGAATGCTATTTTTGTGTGAAAATTCTCGATTTTATTTTTAAAATTTTTAACTTTATAATGCTATAACTTATTAAAATATGTATGGATCAATACAATTTTTTTATGAGAAGTATTTTTTATATAAATCTTTCATTCGATTTACATTTTCTTAATCTGGATATTAATGAAGAACTAGCAGATCATGTAACTTTTGGAATAATCCACTAATTTTTTAAAATTAAACACTATCTAAAGATTTGCATCGAAGCGTTTTTTTTTTTATAGTGATTTTAATCACTGTCAGATATCATTATACTTGATCTAACTATACTACGTCCCCACTGTGTGAGGTTGTTTTTTATTTCAATCACTTTTTTAAATGTAAAATATTCAAATATAATTTTTAAAGAATTGAAGTTACCAGATTCATGTGCTCTTTAATACGTGCCTAGTTATGAACAGTTCAAAATAAGATATTATGGATTAAATACAATGCTTTATTAATTTATAAAATTTTAATGTACTCTTTCTGTAATGAGAGGATTTATAGATTTGTGTGGTGATTTGTATAAATAAACCCTCACCTTATTTTTTCAGATATAATTTGATTATATGTAAAAAAAAAAACCCAGCACAGGGGGGTTGCGGCACAGTGGTGACGTGGTATAAATGGATCAAGTATAATGATATCTGACAGTGATTAAAATCACTTTAAAAAAAAAAAATGCTTCGATGCAAATCTTTAAATAGTGTTTAATTTTAAAATATTGGTGAATTATTCCAAAAGCCACATGATCTGCTAGTTCCTTATTAATAACCTGATTAAGATAAAGTATATCAAATGAAAAAGAGATTATTAAAAAATAATATTTCTCATAAAAAAATTATGTTGATCCATACACTTTTCAATATGTCATAGCATTATAAAGTTAAAAATGTAAAAAATAAAATCGAGAATTTTCACACAATAATAGCATTCGGTAGCTAATTTCACCGTAAAGATAAAATAAAGTCCCAAATTTTTTTTCGCATAATAAAGTAAATTACATTAGCTTTAATTTAAGATATATATAAAAGTGTCAGACTTTCCGGAACACTTTTAAAATTTAAGTTGAAAAAGTTCTATTTTCTACATGCATTTTTTAGATTTGAACCCCCCTCGTATATAGGGAAATGGTCCGATTTAAAAAAACAGTATATCAAATGAAAGATGTATATAAATACTACTCTTCATGAAAAAATTGTACTGATCCATACACATTTCAATATGTCATAGCATAATAAAGTTAAAAATGTAAAATACAAAATCGAAAATTTTCACATAAAAATAGCATTTGGAACCCATTTTCACCGTGAAGACAAAATAAAGTCTAAAATTTTTTTTTTTGCATAATAAAGAACATTACATTAGCTCTAATTTAAGATATATATAAAAGTGTCAAACCTTCCGGAACATTTTCAAAAGTTAAGTTGAAAAAGTAAATTTTTTGTGAAAAAATTGTCATTTTAAATCCCCCCTTGTGGGTTAAATTTATGAAAAAAATATACCAAATGAAAGGTAATGATATTATGCATCTATATAAAAAAGAATTACATTGATATGTTCATTTTTGAAAAAGTTATGGCACATTTAAGTAAAAAAAATTGAAAAAATTTCGAAAATTATCGATTTTTAAATTTGTAATTTTTGTGGGGGATTTCCCAGTTTCCCCCCGCAAACGNTAATTTTTGTGGGGGATTTCCCAGTTTCCCCCCGCAAACGGGGGAACGAGGGAATTTTTTTCAATTTTTGAAGGTAATGTCTTCGACTAGATACAATTTGTGATCTTTTGACGTATCATTGAAAGAAATCGGTTCGGTGAGTGCTGAGAAAAAGTGGTAAAAGACACAAAAAAAAAATAAATAAATAAACACATCTTACTAAAACCAATACCTTCTCAGCTTCACATCGAAGCTAAAAATGTAATATAGAGATTTGAATCCCCAAAGTTTCATTATATAGTCTAAATATAGGATTGGTTTAATCAATTATTGAAAATTCCAAGTTTAACATACAAATCTCCAATATTTCCACGCTTTTTTAAAAACCCAAGACTTTTAAAGATTTTGCATAGCTCTGATGTAAGTCACATTTCTTTGACTACAATACAAAGTGTTTAGCCCCATTCTTAAAACGAAAATACTGGCTACATTATTTATCCAATATTGTTTGCTTACTTGATGATAAGGAACTTATGAGAATAATAAAATTTTCTTTTTAATTTTATAACAAAATAGTTACTAACATATTTGTAATGTTGCAGAATTTATACAAGTTTTTTTTTTAATATATAAATCTTATCAATTAGATGTGTGTGTAGTAGGTGTAGAGTATTTTAATAATTTTGTATATGATAACTTCCACTTGTCAACCGGTCCGATATCTGTCATCATCAGCTGACCGTACACTATGCACTAGAGCTCTGCATGGTTCGAATTTTCAAGGACCGGACCGAACCGTAGTGAAAAACTAAAAAAAAGACCGGACTGAACTGTTATATGAAATTTTAATTGGACCAGACCAGATAGAAATTTTAAATGGACCGAACCGAACCGGACTATAAAATAAAAAAAAATTCCCAGACCGAACCGAACTGGACTATAAGATAAAAAAAACTCTGTCTAGACTAAATTAAAGCAGATACGACAAAAATGTTGTCATAACAATTAAATTTCTTCCATACACTACTTTTCCCATCGTGAAGAAACAAAGTATAATCACCAGAATCACTCAATAATTTTCTTTTAACAGTAATTTTAGAGACGGTAAATGCTGGATTTTTTTCTAAATTTATTGTTGATTGAGTTGTATTTTCTAAGTAAGAAGGAATAATAGAATTATTTGAAAAGTCATCATCAATAGAACTCACCGAAGTTGAGTTCAAGAACACGCGAATTTGTAGACAATTATTCATGATTCTAAAAAAAAAACAAGACTAAAATGTTTTTTATTAACTATAATTATTTTTATTTTGTATGTAATTGAGTTAATGATTTATGATAAATGAATCACTCTGTATAGGATATAAAAAAAATTCAATAACTCAAAAATATCCTTGAGTAAACTAAATTTAAAATTCGTGTTGTACAGAATTTAACATATTTAGTTTATACATACAAAATGATTTCTTAAGTATGCCTCACAAAATAGCTTTGAAATTATTATTGTTAATAATTTTTTTTTTTTACATTAACGATTCATTGTTGAGCAATTTAAACGAAAATTTAATTTTGTACTACCATTTCAAATGTCAAATGGCAACCCCAATTTTTTTCATACCATCAAATTTATTTAATAGAAAAAAATATTGTCTTACATATTGCGTAATTAAATCATGACTGATTGTTAATTATTACAATATATTTGTGTAATAAACCAAAAAGAAAAAGAATAAAAAAGAAAAATTTAAAACTTAAAATGATTAGAATTTAGAATTATAAGATAAGATGAAGGTGATGAAATAGGCGGTAGGTATTGGGGACGAATGGTAATAAAAATTATTAAATAAGATGGTAAAANAATAATAATAAAAATTATTAAATAAGAAGGTAAATGGCGGAGTAACACATGTTTAAATGTGGCAAGATATGTAAGGGTGCAAAGAATATAATAATATGAATAAAGAAGAATTCAGAGGGGTGAATAAACGGAGTTTAAATACATGAGGGTAATGATCAAATAAATAAAAATGCACACAAACGTTGTGACAAAAATAATGAACTGATCTCGGGGTTGAACAATATTGAATAAATGAAGTCAATAGTAGAACATTAATATATGAGCTGGATACCCTCCTAACCCACATGTTGTGGGTTTACCCTGCCATAGGTAGACGGGCGGTGTAAACGGCCGGGGGGATATGGTGAAAGGCATAGTCCTCCCACCCACATGATGTAGGTTTACCCTGCCATAGGTGGACGGACGGTGTAAACGGCCGGGGGGATATGGTGAAAGGTCGATGTTTCTCGTTCCTAGATATCATTTCGTTATACCATGGTATATGTTACCATGGTATATGCATAGTATACCTAGGTAGAAGGAACATCATATAGTATATCTTGATATTATACAGAAAATTAGAGGTATTTTAAAAATTACATAATTTTAGAATTATATGAAAATATTTGAATGCAAAAAAGTGAAAGGTGTAATCAAGCGGCGACGGCGGCTATTAATCCCACGAAACCCAACTTTAGCTATGTGACGTGTATGCTTTTGACCATAGAGAGTTCCCTTCCTTGACTAACGTAGTTATTAAAACAGTAAATCAGCGGTTTACCCCAACATAGAAGGGGAGGTGATGATGAAACTCATCATAAGGTGATCATTATTATGATATTAAAGTAAATAAATAAATATGTACATTATTATACTATTTCATAAGAATTGAGTTATTTTGTAATTAAAGAGAAAATATTTAAAAAATCGATAGTTTAAATTAATTATTATGATATTAAATTACATTATTGCGTTTGTTAATAGATATATTTTTTGTTAATGTGTAAACGTTATTGGATAAGACATATGTATACATATTGAGTATACACATACTCTATTACATATATTTGTATAAAAATATTTAGAAATCGTGACTTTAAATTTAATTATTAGGATATTAAAGTGAAATCACTTAAGTGGTGAACGAAAAGGCTAGTTTACAGAGATATGTGATCTGTAATTTGCCGACCCTCGATGAAAATATGTGATTTTTCCG
>NW_026099573.1:45032337-45050204 GCF_025091365.1 Daktulosphaira vitifoliae
CGAGTTAAGCTCAGTTAAACCTATGTTTAATATTCATAATCATAATCTTACTTTAAATCTATATTGGCTAATATGAATCGTCAAATGAAAACCAGTTTCAATGCTAATGCTAACATTAATCTTGTTTACGTGATACAATTAAGTTGTACATGCAAACAAGATCAATTATACGACGATTTTTAAATCCACTCCTCAACTTTTGACTGCTACCTGTAAATAAGCTAAGTCTTTCTGTACAATAAAAATAATCTATGTAAACATAATTTTCATCCTTTATAAAGTAAATTAGTTTCGTCTATAAATAATAGTATTGTTCATTTATCGTTAACATATATTTTATATGTAAAAATAGAAGATTACAATTTTAAATATTGTGATTGTGAAATCAATAAATGTTATCAACATAGGGCATTATTAAGAGATGTCTACCATACCGGATAATATATCAACATTTGGGCCGATGTAGTGGTCGAATATTTCGTTAATAATGCAGAGTATGAAAAATATGAGGCAATTACTAACGATTTAATTGAACGTACATCGGTCGATCTGGAGATTTATTTACTAGAATTGTATGAAAAGCTATTCACCGTAAAGTCTGATTATGGACATAAACGTTGGCTTGAAGGAAAAAAAAAAATTATTAGTAATACTTTTGATAATAAAATTAAAACTAATAGTTAATAGACGAAACTAATTTACTTTATAAAGGTTGAAAATTATGTTTACATAGATTATTTTTATTGTACAGAAAGACTTAGCTTATTTACAGGTAGCAGTCAAAAGTTGAGGAGTGGATTTAAAAATCGTCGTATAATTGATCTTGTTTGCATGTACAACTTAATTGTATCACGTAAACAAGATTAATGTTAGCATTAGCATTGAAACTGGTTTTCATTTGACGATTCATATTAGCCAATATAGATTTAAAGTAAGATTATGATTATGAATATTAAACATAGGTTTAACTGAGCTTAACTCGACTCAGCATATGGCGAATTTGGTACCGACATACTATCGCACCCCCATTACCTATCTTAATTTTAATTTGGATGACGAGACTGTAGATGAATATTCAGAGTGGTATTTATAATTTGTAAATAATAAGTTTGTTTTGTTGTAAGTTATTTTTTTTTTTTCTTTCATATTTTGTATATAATATTAATAATAATATACATTAAGGGTAACATAATTATCAATTGCTTCTAGTGTTATGCATGTGACAGGATAAAGTACAAGAACAGGTATAGATCTTTAAACATAGTTTTTTCATGCACATATTCTATTTTACATCATGAAATTTAACATTTTTTACATGTGATAATGAATACTGTACAAATATGTGCGGTACAAATCCCCCATACAAATACCTTGTTATTTAACCGCCAAATGTATAGATGTTTTTAATTTAACCATATTTAATATTATTTTTTAATATCATTATGATAATACTATTGCAGTGATTGATATGTCAAAGCAGACCGACAAAATTACAGTCCCGTCTTTTAACCTACTTATTAAAATTGAAGCATCATCCACGTTCCCTGCTAATACAACTGCATATGCTATAGTAATTTCAGACAATGTATTTACATATACACCTTTTGACGGTACCCTCCGTATATTTTATCATTTTTTACATGTTTATGTAAACATTTATTATTAACCTTGTAATTATTATTATTATTATAAAATAAATATATTATATACAAATAACAACACTGTTTTTATTTTTAGATTATAAGTTTATTATAAGAAACTAGTACAATATATAAAGTTATTGTTTATAAATTATTAATATAAGTTAATTTTCTGACGTGATTGGGTTTCGGCCATTGTGAAGCCCATGGACTATAACTATTTTCTTGGCTATACACTGTTGTATTGAAAAATGTTGGACCATCATTTTCATCGCACATTTCTTCTTCTTTTTCCTAAAGCATAATTATAAATTTAATAACAATAAAGGTTATTACAATCTATGTTCATTAAACTCACATTAATTTGAAGCATGTCTTTGGACCATGACTTGACCCAACTATCAACTATTACATTGTACGCTAAATTCTTCAGCTCGCTTATGTATTTACTGTCACCTTTAGGAATAGTATCACATATTTCTATGTCGTTCAAACTTCTTATAAAATTAACCATTTCATCATTGTTTGATTGTTGAATTTTAGGGCCCGACCATTTACTGTCGGCGTATTGTATAATGCGGTCTATTTGATGGCTTAATAGTAAACGTGTTTTTATTTTTCTTGATATTGCACTGTTAATAGTACACTGTAAGTCCATAAGTCTATTAATGTTTTCGTTATTCAATAACACTCGACACCCATCCACTATTCTGGATTCTAATACTAAATGCATGGTATCACGGTACAATACTTTGGTTATATTAAAATCGACATTTTGGTATAACATAATGTTCTCTCCTTTTACCGGAGGTGATTGTAGAAATAATGATATTTCATCCATCATGCCGTAAATAATATTTAAATAATCTGCTGACATACTAATATATCGTGAAGGAGTAATAATGCATACCGTAACATTGAAGTCATCCTTTGGATTCAGGCCCACTTGCAAAAATTTTCTGTCGCTGAACGCAATAGTGTAACTGCTAGAGTCAATCATCTCGGCTGGCGGTGTTGGTGCGATATAAATGTAGCGCTGTTTTCTTACAGGTTCGGCAGCCATATTGTTCATAGAGTCTTCTTCTTAGAGCTGAGGGTTCTTGATGACACTGTGACTTTATCAACGATTTCACGCTCATTTATGCGGAAAAATCACATATTTTCATAGGGGGGTCAGCAAATCACGAATCACATATCCCCGTAAACTAACCCATTCCTTCACCACTTAAGTGATTTCACTTTAATATCATAATAATTAATTTTAAACTCTCGATTTCTAAATATTTGTATACAAATATATGTATTAGATTATGTGTATACATGTTTTATACAAAAACGATTACACATTAATGTCTATTAACAAACGCAGTAGTGTAACTGAATAATCAAAAAAGAATTTGATAAAATATTATTTCAAACGTATAAATATTTTCTCTAAAATTAAAAAATAATTGAATTCTTATGAAATATTGCACATATTTCTTTATTTACTTTAATATCATAATAATGATCACCTTATGATGAGTTTCATCATCACCTCCTCTTCTATGTAGGGGTAAACTGCTGATTAACTGTTTTAATTATTCAAGTAAGAGGGCTCTCTATGACCAAAGGCCTACTCATCACATAGCTATAGTTGGGTTTCGTTTGATTAATAGCCGCTGTCGCCGCTTGATTACTCCTTTCACTTTTCTGCATTCAAATATTTTCAAATAATTCTAAAATTATGTAATTTTTAAAATAGCTCCAATTTTCTATAATATATCAAGATATACTATATGATGTTCCATCTACCTCAGTATACTATGAATATACCAGGGTATACAATATATGATAACTGTACAAGTCCGCATTTGTCCGAAAAAGTAGATGAGCATAAATAACACTTAAATCGTATACCGTCATGTATATTCCTATGCAGCAGTTAAAAACAGTTTTTTGACAACGTACACTTTTTCACACTTGTCACAAGAAAACATTTTTTAAAACGTTTAAGTGATACAACACTATTAATTTTACTCAAGTAATACTCAGTCTTTTATGTGAAATTACTCATTTATGCGGAAAAATCACATATTTTCATCGAGGGTCGGCAAATTACAGATCACATATCTCTGTAAACTAGCCTTTTCGTTCACCACTTAAGTGATTTCACTTTAATATCCTAATAATTAAATTTAAAGTCACGATTTCTAAATATTTTTATACAAATATATGTAATAGAGTATGTGTATACTCAATATGTATACATATGTCTTATCCAATAACGTTTACACATTAACAAAAAATATATCTATTAACAAACGCAATAATGTAATTTAATATCATAATAATTAATTTAAACTATCGATTTTTTAAATATTTTCTCTTTAATTAAAAAATAACTCAATTCTTATGAAATAGTATAATAATGTACATATTTATTTATTTACTTTAATATCATAATAATGATCACCTTATGATGAGTTTCATCATCACCTCCCCTTCTATGTTGGGGTAAACCGCTGATTTACTGTTTTAATAACTACGTTAGTCAAGGAAGGGAACTCTCTATGGTCAAAAGCATACACGTCACATAGCTAAAGTTGGGTTTCGTGGGATTAATAGCCGCCGTCGCCGCTTGATTACACCTTTCACTTTTTTGCATTCAAATATTTTCATATAATTCTAAAATTATGTAATTTTTAAAATACCTCTAATTTTCTGTATAATATCAAGATATACTATATGATGTTCCTTCTACCTAGGTATACTATGCATATACCATGGTAACATATACCATGGTATAACGAAATGATATCTAGGAACGAGAAACATCGACCTTTCACCATATCCCCCCGGCCGTTTACACCGTCCGTCCACCTATGGCAGGGTAAACCTACATCATGTGGGTGGGAGGACTATGCCTTTCACCATATCCCCCCGGCCGTTTACACCGCCCGTCTACCTATGGCAGGGTAAACCCACAACATGTGGGTTAGGAGGGTATCCAGCTTATATATTAATGTTCTACTNCGGGGTTGAACAATATTGAATAAATGAAGTCAATTATCCTACCAAACTTTATTACCTATCTTAATGGTTTATTACGCAATAGAGTATTTATAATTTGAAAGCGGGAATTTAAATTTGTACTTACCTTGTATCCCACGTAGTGTAATGTTTATTTTAGACAATCCAATGTTGATTATGAGTTTACACTGTATTTCACACGTTGTACACTTTGAGTTCGACAGTAAATATGATCGTTTGGGAATAAAGCGTTTAATTATAAATAATACGAAACCGTTACACAAAATCTATGACTGTATTACTATATGCAAGAGATTCTATNACGAAACCGTTACACAAAATCTATGACTGTATTATTGTATGCAAGAGATTCTATACACTCTATATTTTTATAATTATAATCAAATAATGTATCTTTAGTTGACTTAGTAGAATGAGTATATTGTTTGAGAGATTATATTTTATTGAGAGATCGACACCAATATTTCTTAAATTTTCCTCTGGCCTGGCCAAAACAAGATTCAGAAATATTTATATCTATGTAAAAGATTTGTCAGGGCGGAATTGTGGTGGCCCAATGTGTCCCGGTGCTAAATTAAAGCACCTTGAAAGGATGCGGCACAATAATCACCAAGACAAAAATTAAACATTAAAACATATATTCGTAAGTTTCTCTGTGCTGTCTGCCGGCGCGATGTTCGTTAAAACAAAGACATTAAACCTTAAAAGACTAGCTACCCAATACACATAGGCTTACAAATATATTCTAACCTAATACACCTAACTTTTAAAATCTTTAATTGCAACCTTTACCCTGTCTGCCGGCGCGATGTTCGTTAGAACAAAGACATTAAACCTTAAAAGACTAGCTACCCAATAAGTATAGGATTGCAATACACTTAGTCATATAATAAATATTTATCATTAACTGAGAAAATTAGAGTTGATTCAGTTTTATTATATATATTTAAAAAAAAATATGTTTTGTTTTAAAATATTAATTGACATTTATTTCCATAATAAAATAAAACATTATTATTTAATGAACAAATTAAATTAAATTAAAAAATTCACCAAAACAAAATTCACTTTAAAATCTCTAAGTGTCATTTATTTTTAAAGAAAAATATTAGCATATATAATAATATTAGCAGGTACACAGCATTATTATTATCAATTGTAGTAAGGCACATTGTTATGAGTTTATAAATACACTAACTGACAATACAGAAAGTATATCTATTGATAATCATAATTGATAATAAACAATCCGTGACTGAGACAGCAATGTCATAAAAATCCAATTAGCTACCTGTATTTACAATCCCATGTGTATTATACATGTATATTAACTCAAAATTTTGAAACTTTAAATGTTTATATCTAATAAGCTAATAAAGTTATATTAAAAATTCAAATGCCATTTACTATTAAATTAAAAACTCAAACATTTTATTAAATTAAAAATATGTGTTACCATTTAAAAAAACAAAGTTGACCCCCCTCCAAGGCATAAGGGATGAACTTAAAAAGTATTACATAGTTAAAAATTCAAGAATAATGTGTAACTAAAAATAATAAAAAAAAAAAATGTTTAAATAATTATTATTCTGCAAGTAATTGAGTGGGTTATGATAAAAAAATCACCCTGTATATACCTCTAGAACTAAGCTCTAATGAAAGCAGATTTTATTCTGATTCTGTTTACAAAACTTTTAATTTTATTTAGTAGAAACTTAGTTTATGTGTATCATAAATTAAAAAAAAGTAAAAAACATGTCTAACTTCACAAAGAAAATATTTAAATTTTTATAAAATTTGATCAGAACATTTTAGTTATGGTTTTATGTTAACATTTTAATATCCACTAACACAAAACCTATATTTGAAAGGACAAAATAGTACAAGGTTATGTAGGTTTCTTGGTCATTTTATTTTAGAAGACTAGATTTTATTTTCTCCTTCCAAAGAAAAATTTTTGATAAATATATGACATCATTTTTTTCAATTTTTAGAAGAATACAAAATCACCTCTTCCCTAACACTTAATCACATTTTCACTTATTATTAACTATAATATAAACTAAAAATTCTAGTGGTTATTACAATGTTAAATGATTTTACACTAATATAATATATATACATATAAATTATTCATTGATCCAATCTATCTAAACTAGATGAAGCAAAAACTTACTTAAATAACTTACTTTTTTTGTAACAGGACTATTAGATTGAATTTTAGACAGTTCATTTAAATTTGGCTTTACATCAATAGATTTTCTTCCATCATATTTTCTAAAATGTAAACATGAAATTTATATATATATACAAATTTGAGTAAAAATAAAACAAAATTAATACAAATTAGAATAATAATGAGTTTTAATTTAACTTGGTCTCGCCTTGCTTTGTGATTAAGGTACCTCGTAACTCATGCCACCTTTGTCAGCCATTGCTCTACTACATATACATGGTAGTTTGACTGAGTAACACCATGTGCCATATGTCAAGACACAAAATCCAGCAAGTATTACACAACCGATGATGACCAGTTACAAATAATCATTGCAGTAATCTGTATATACTGTACTATTCTATCGGGACCACTGGTTTCAAAATTTGACCATCACCACATTCTCAACTGGATTGACTAATGTCACTTAGCATATTTATTTTACCAGGCTAAACTTTGTGAGAATATATTTATTCTGTGTAATATTATTTTTAATTATTGTATTTATCAGTAAAATATACGGTCCTACACCAATTATTATTAGTAAAACTAGTGTCATCTACATTTATTCCTATAGAGGACCCAATATCCCACAACAACAATTATTTTTTAGGAAGAATATCAATCATAATTTGTCATTACTTTTCATTTAACTTATGTTCATCAGGAATTTTAAAAGTTTTGATTAGTGTGCTTAATTTTTCTTTATTTAAATTATTAGCATCTAATTGTGATGAAGTACAATATGCTACCCATGAACCAACCAAGTCTGATGCTGAAATTTTATGTGTGATACATATTATTACACCTGAAAAATATAAATATAAATATTATAATAAAAACTAATATTAACTAATGACAAACATTTGTAAGTTATAATGAAAAAAATTATATCAAATGATTCTAATCTATGAAAAGAATTAGATATCTAATAAATATTAATATCAAAACTTTGCTGACTTAGCCNTATCAAATGATTCTAATCTATGAAAATAATAAGATATCTAATAAATATTAATATCAAAACTTTGCTGACTTAGCCAAAATAAAATTTGGAAAAATAGTATTAAAATAATTGTTATAATTTAAAAAAACCCAGCACAGGGGGGTCGCGGCACAGTGGTGACGTGGCATAGTTGGATCAAGTATAATAATATATGACAATTATTAAAATCACTATAAAAAAAAAAAACGCTTCGATGAAAATCTTTAGATGGTATTTAATTCACACTTCCTGTGGGCTGTTAAAGGGTTAAATTTATAAAATATATATACCAAATAATAGGTAAAGACATCAAGCATCTATAAAAAAATTATATTGATTTGTTCATTTTTGAAAAAGTTATGGCTGTTTTAAGTAAAAAAAATTTCAAAAATTAACGATTTTTAAATTTGTAATTTTTTTGGAGGTNTTCGAAAATTAGCGATTTTTAAATTTGTAATTTTTTTGGAGGTTTCCCCCATTTACGGGGAACGAGGGAAATTTTTTCAATTTTTGAGGGTAATGTCTTCGACTAGGTACGATTTGTGATCTTTTGACGTATAATTGAAAAAATCCCTTCGGTGAGAGCTGAGAAAAAGTGGTAACAAAAAAAAAAAAACACATCATAGTAAATTCAATACCTTCTCAGTTTCGCATCGAAGCTAAAAGATTGATACTAATACAATTTTAGAAAACTAATAAATTATTATTTTTCAGTTTTTAATAAAAAAATGTTTAATTTAAATAAATCAATCATAATTACATTTTTCAATTTTAAATAAATTAAGTTTAAATAATAAGTTTAAACAAAAAACTGATAATTCATCAATTATAGTAGCAGGTATAGATAAACCCATATCTTCAAATTCAGTCTCTAGTCTCTATTATGTATACATCTATTTTTAACACGCTTACATTAGTTTCACCTGTATGTATGTATGTATGTATGTATGTATGTAACTCTCCAAACGCCATGCGTTTTCGCATATTCCGTCGTCTAGACTAGACTGTCATAACACATTCACCCCACACTCGCCGGCAATACTAANACACGCCTCGCTCACAATACGACGGTACACTATTCCTATAAAAATTTTTTTGGTTATCGTACCCGTACACGCGTGCTTGTCATCAATATTATATATATATATAAACAAATTTTTATTTTGACTGACCATTATCATCCGCGTGCCATACGGCTTACGTATATATTCCTACTGCCGTTTATACCTCAGGNGTTATACGCATTCACCCCTCCCCACGCCTCGCTCACAATACGACGGTACACTATTCCTATAAAAATTTATTTTTAGTTATCGTACCCGTACACGCGTGCTTGTCATCAATATTATATATATGTAAACAAATTTTTATTTTGACTGACCAATAACGCCCGCGTCTAATGCGCCTTACGTATATATATATATATTCCTACCGCCGTTTATACCTCGGGTATAACGTTAGTCCGACCCGCCCGGCCATAAAACACAGCTATACTTAGTGCATGATACTTTTACGTAGTTAAGTCGCATTATTTGTATAAATATATATATTCTAATTACTATTAAAATTAATATATTAACACGATTTATTCTAATTAAGAGATATAAAGTATTCATTCCGATTACGAGGGATGATTTCCGTATCGTCATTTTTCGTCACTACCTCCACGTTCCGGGAGTGAGTAATTTACGCGCCTGCTGCTTTCCTTGGATGTGGTAGCCGTTTCTCAGACTCCCTCCCCAGAATCGAACCCTGATTTCCCGTTACCCGTAACAACCATGATATTGATAGTAACTACTATCATAACATGAAACTAAAAAGTAAAAAATAAATATAGTTTAAAAAACTAAAAAAACACGCTTTTAAAGTACATCGAACTAAAAAGTTAAAAATAATTTTTAAAATAATTATGAACAAAAAATACTAGTATTATTGTGATAAAAGCGTCGGGCGCTCAATATACGAAAAATATGGCACAAAGCACCCACGCTTTTATCACAATAATACTAGTATTTTTTGTTCATAATTATTTTAAAAATTATTTTTAACTTTTTAGTTCGATGTACTTTAAAAGCGTGTTTTTTTAGTTTTTTAAACTATATTTATTTTTTACTTTTTAGTTTCATGTTATGATAGTAGTTACTATCAATATCATGGTTGTTACGGGTAACGGGAAATCAGGGTTCGATTCTGGGGAGGGAGTCTGAGAAACGGCTACCACATCCAAGGAAAGCAGCAGGCGCGTAAATTACTCACTCCCGGAACGTGGAGGTAGTGACGAAAAATGACGATACGGAAATCATCCCTCGTAATCGGAATGAATACTTTATATCTCTTAATTAGAATAAATCGTGTTAATATATTAATTTTAATAGTAATTAGAATATATATATTTATACAAATAATGCGACTTAACTACGTAAAAGTATCATGCACTAAGTATAGCTGTGTTTTATGGCCGGGCGGGTCGGACTAACGTTATACCCGAGGTATAAACGGCGGTAGGAATATATATATATATACGTAAGGCGCATTAGACGCGGGCGTTATTGGTCAGTCAAAATAAAAATTTGTTTACATATATATAATATTGATGACAAGCACGCGTGTACGGGTACGATAACTAAAAATAAATTTTTATAGGAATAGTGTACCATCGTGTGGTGAGCGTGGCGTGGGGAGGGGTGAATGCGTCTAGTCTCAAGGCCATAGACGACAGAATATGCGATAATGCGTGGCGCTTGGAGAGTTACAAACATACATACATACATACATACATACATACATACATACATACATACATACATACAGGTGAAAATAATATAAGCGTGTTAATAACGTTAGTCTGACCCGTCTGCCCACAAAACACGGCTATACCTAATGCATGATACGTTTACGTACTTAAGTAGCTTTACATGTATATATATATACAGGGTGGCCCACCACTCACTGACAACTTAAATAACTTTTGATCCAGTTAATATTTTTAGTTGATTTTTTTTTTAAATAATAGTTATACGTTAGGTCTATAGCTATATCTCAATAATTAATTTTTTTACATTTTATTAAAAATATTAATTATTTTTAAATTTTAAATAAAAAGTAAAAAAAAAATCTAAGATAGCTATTTTGTAGAGTAGAATTTAAGAAAAATTTTAGTAAAAAAATATCTTATTAATATTCAGTAGTAAATATTCTGTAGCGTTTTGAAGTTTGTGAAAATTTGAATTTTCATGTACTATTTTACGGTATTAAACATTGAAATACGTATTGAGAAAAGGACAGAAGAAAACGCTATCTTTTCATGATTACTGTGTATACATATGATGATAGTGTGTATACATTACAAACTTGGCATAAATACCATGATAAGAAATTAGATAAGGCAATTATTACTTATCACTCTCATTCAAAAGTATATTGAAAAGATAGCGTTTTCTTCTGTCCTTTTCTCAATACGTATTTCAATGTTTAATACCGTAAAATAATACATGAAAATTCAAATTTTCACAAACTTCAAAACGCTACAGAATATTTACTATTGAATATTAATAAGATATTTTTTTACTAAAATTTTTCTTAAATTTAACTCTACAAAATAGCTATCTTAGATTTTTTTTTTACATTTTATTTAAGTTTAAAAATAATTAATATTTTTAATAAAATGTAAAAATATTAATTATTGAGATATAACTATAGACCTAACGTATAACTATTATTAAAAAAAAAAATCAACTAAAAATATTAACTGGATCAAAAGTTATTTAAGTTGTCAGTGAGTGGTGGGCCATCCTGTATATATATATTCTAATTACTATTAAAAATATACAGGGTGTTTAGTAAGTCAGGAAACGGGTTTCTATTGTTCTCATTATTTGTAACAATGAGAACAATAGAAACCCGTTTCCTGACTTACTGAACACTCTGTATATTAACACACTTTATTCTTATTTAGAGATATAGAACTCATTCATTCCGATTACAAAGGATGAATACAGTATCGTCATTTTTCGTTACTACCTTCATGTTCCGGGAGTGGGTAATTTACGCATCTGCTGCTTTCCTTGGATGTGGTAGCCGTTTCTCAGACTCCCTCCCCGGAATCGAACCCTGTATTCCCGTTACCTGTTACAACCATGATATTGATAGTAATTACTATCTATCATAAAATAAAACTAAAAAGTAAAAAATAAATATAGGTTAAAAAAAAAAAAAAACACGCTTTTAAAGCACATTGATCTAAAAAGTTCAAAATAATTTTTTACAAAAAGCTTAAAACAATATTGAACTAAAAGTACTAGTATAATTGTGATAAAAGCGTGGGTGTTATATAGCGCGCATATTTTTCGTATATTGAGCGCGCGATGCTTTTATCTCAATAATACTAGTACTTTTCGTTCAATATAGTTTTAAGCTTATTTTAAAAAATTATTTTGAACTTTTTAGTTCAATGTGCTCTAAAAGCGCGTTTTTTAGTTTTTTTAAACTATATTTATTTAATACATCAGTTGAACCTACAATAGCCTATTGCAGGTTTAAATGATTTACTCTATTGTCAATAAGACATACTTTACAGGTTTTTACACGTGTACTAATATTTATTTTTTTCCCTGATTAGTCTCCAATAATTAATTTTATTAACTCTAACAAAAAATATCGAAAATAATAAATGAGTTCTCTTAATTTAAGAGTACTCAATATTTGACTCAAATTACTCTCTTGGTAATTATTTAGGTGAAACCTTTTGCTCTTAGTTAAAATAAAAATATTATTATTATTAGCTTCCATGCGAAGCTGAGAAGGTATTAATTTTACTGTAATGTGTTTTTTTTTTTATTTTTCATTTTTTGTGTCTGTGAACGATCAATCTCAGCTCTCACTGGACCGATTTCGATGAACAATATGTCAAAAGATCACAAATCGTATCTAGTCGAAGACATTACCCTCAAAAATTGAAAAAAATTCCCTCGTTCCCCGCAAACGGAGGGAAACTGGGAAATCCCCCAAAAAATTACAAATTTAAAAATCGCTAATTTTCGATAATTTTTCAATTTTTTTACTTAAAAGTGTCATAACTTTTTTAAAAATGATCGAATCAATATAATTTTGTTTTTTATAAGTATCTTTGATATTTAACTATCATTTTATATATTTTTGTGAACATTTGACCCTTTAACAGCCCACTGGAAGGGTTTCAAAATGGTAACTTTTTTACAAAAAATTAACTTTTTCAACTTAACTTTTGAAAATGTTCCGGAAAGACTGACACTTTTATATATATCTTAAATTAAAGCTTATGTAATATACTTTAATTTGAAAAAAAAAAATTTGACCTCTGGACTTGTCTTCGTGGTGAAAAAATTCTCGATTTTATATTTTATATTATTTAATTTATATTTTATATAACTTTTGGAAAAATGTATGGAACAATATTATTATTTTTTTATAAAAATTTATATACCCCTTTCATCTGGCACGCTTTTATTGTAAATCGGATCATACCCCTTTAACAAGGGGGATCAAAACTTTAAACATGCGTATTGTTACTAAGATATTTACAATTTAATTTTTGAAAGTATTCCGGAAATACTGACACTTTTATATATATCTTAAATTAAACCTTATGTAATATACGTTAATTTGAAAAAAAAAAATTTGACTTCTGGATTTGTCTTCATGGTAATAATGGCTACCGTCTGGTATGAAAAATTATAAAAAATTAATATAGCATAGAAAGTTAAACTTATTTAAATTTGTTTGCTTCTTTTAAATCGAGAAAAATAATTTTGAAATTTGAACTAGCTTAAATAGCCCATTTTGTCGCTATCAGGCGATAGCGACAAAATGTGCGCCCGTTTCGCTGCGCTACAGTGTCGGCGAGATCGGGCTCTACGGGGCTACGAGACGTCGGCACGGGCGCAGTTTCCCTAGCTCGGGGAATCGGGCGCGTCCTCAGGTTGCGGATAGAGGAACGGCCTGCAGATATGCAGGTTAGCCGCGAAATAAGCAGTCCATTAACTTGGACTGACGAATAAGCGGTCGCGGACAATGATCCGCCCAAACGCTCGTTAACCCTGTAGATATACAGGGTAGCCGTAAAATAAGCCATTATGGACGAATAAGCGGTTGGGTGAGAATGGAGATATATGGCAACGCAACCAGTATAGTTGTCTGTAGGTGCTGTCGGCTGGGTTAGACCTCGCCAGAGAGCAGGCGGGCCAGCTCTCCGACGTGCTGGAGGTCTATAGCCCTCACAGGCGAGTGGTGAAGATGGCCACGGCCCTTATTGACACCATAAGGGCCTTGGCTGATTTTCACCTCACCAGCTCGCCTAGGAGGTGATCGCCTGCACTAATGCCCCAAGTGCCTCCAGGACTTTGCGTCCCAAACAGAGTACTGATGGGACACTTATGGCCCACCATCTAGGCCCATCGGGGACGCAGCGTCCCCCCTACATGGCGGTGAGGTAGCAATGAGTGCGCTTCCGCTTGCCGTTGCCGCCGCCAAGAAGCGGAGGAAGAGGAAGAAGGGGAAGAGGAAAGACGCTGCGTGTCCTACTGCGGACATCTCAGCGCCCTTGCCACTCAGCGGCGCAGCTCCCCTTCTGTCACCAAGCGCGCCTGCCGCCACTCCAACCCCTCCTCCAGCCACCTTGTGGACAGAGGTGGTAAAGCGGAGGGGGGGCCAAGAAGGTGGAGAGAACGACAGCGGATCCCAAGGCGGAGGTCCCTGGTGGGCCCAAGCCAAAACCGCCGCCACCGTCGCGAGGCCCGACTACCGCCCAGCTCCTGGTCAAAGTCCCGAGGACGGAGGCGGTGGTGATCGGACCGCTGAAAGAGGGTCAACGGTACGCCGCGGTCATAAAGACTGCGATGGGTGCCGTTGACCTCAAGGCCCTCGGGGTCCAACTGGCGGGCACCAGGCGGACCCGTACGAGGGTCGTACTCTTGGAGGTACGGGGTTCGGGCGCCCAGACTGACAGCCTAGCTGACAGCCTGAAGGGCGCCCTGAAGGAGCATGACGTGCGCGTCCACTGTCCGGTGACGACGGTGCCCATCATGTTCCTCGACGTGGAGGAATGGACGGAGGGGGGCGACGTGCAGAGCGCACTGCTGGACGCCCTCCGCCGTCCGGAGGACAAGTCGCCGCCGGAAATCGGACCCGTCGTGGTCCGAGAGAACTCCGGCGGCAAAGGGCGTTACGCCCGGGTGGAGGTGCCGGCAAGGCTGGCCCCTCGCCTCGCAGGTCTTGCCCATATCCACGTGGGATAGGTCACCTGTAGGTTGAGGATCCTTGGCGACAAGGGTCCGAGGTGCTACAGGTGCCTGGAGCACGGGCACGTGGCTCAGACCTGCAAGGGACCGGACAGGTCCAAGGGGTGCTTCTCCTGTAAAAAGGAGGGGCACCAGGCCAAGGACTGTCCGGGTGCGGGGCCGTCCTCAAAGGCCGCGAAGACAAAGGGGGGCCTGGAAAGAAGGCTTCCCCTGGTAAGAAGAAAGGGGGAAAGGCCGAGGGGACTCCCGGAGCACAGCCCGCTAGTGGATGAGATTCCTTCAAGCGAATCTCAACCACTGTCGGGCCGCTAAGGACCTGATCCGGCGGGCGGCGCACGAGATGGGCACCAACGTGTGCATCGTCTCGGACCCGCACGCCGGATCGATCCGGGACTCTGCCGGCTGGTTCTTGGACCGGTCCGGCAGAGCGGCGATCGGCGTGATGGACCGCGTCCTGACGGTCGCGGACATTGAGTCGGGCGACGGTTACGTAGTGGCGAGGATAGACGACATGGACGTCTTGAGCTGCTACGCGCCACCCAGCTTGCCGATCGCCGGACTCCTCGAGTCCGTATCCTTCTGCCTACGGGCGAGGAGGCTCGGGCGGCCGTGCGACAACCGCGGGGAGCTCGTGGCCGGGGATTTTAACGCTCACTCCCCGGTCTGGGGGTCGGCGGACACGAATCAGCGTGGCGAAGAACTGTTGGACCTGATGTCGGCCCTCGGGCTGGTGTCGGCCAACAGGGGATCCACCCCGACGTTCGAGGGTCACTCCTCGAGCTCGGTGGTGGACGTCACGCTGGTATCCCCGTCGCTGCACCCGCACGTAACCGGCTGGTCGGTTCTCCCGTACAGGGAAAACCTCAGCGACCACCGGTACATCGTGTACGAGTGCGGCGATGGCGGCTGTCCCCTTCGAGCCGTGCCCCGCGTGCCGTCTCGCGGTGGGCGAGTGGGATGGCGGGTCGGACCGGTCACGGACGTCGACGCTTTTGAGACGGGCTTACTGCTCGCTCAATGGTCGGCGCCCGCGGTACCGGACCGGCGCGTCTCCGTGAGCGAAGCGGCGGAAGAGTTGGACCGGAGGGTGGTCGCAGTCTGCGACTTCGCCCTCCCGGCCAAACGACCGCCGTCGATTCGCGGACCGCCAGTCCACTGGTGGAACGCCGAGGTGGCGGCCAGGCGTGAGGAGTGCGTCAGAGTCAGGAGAAATATGACACGCTCCAACCGTTGGCCGCGGGACCCGGAATCCCCGGACCCGAGGGAGGCGCTGAGGTCGGCCCGCAAGGAGCTGAAGCTAGCCATCAGGCGTGCCAAAGCGAAATGCTGGGCCGAACTTGTGAAGTCGGTGACCCACGACCCGTGGGGGAACCCCTATCGGGTCGTTATGCGGAAGCTCCGCGGTCCACCGGCTTCGGGTCAGCTGGAGGCGGAAGTGTTGGAAAGGGCGGTAGACACGCTCTTTCCGACACATCTGACCCTGCCTCCCCCGGCGTTTGGGGACGACGTGTCGGTGGTGGAATTCACCAGCCAAGAAGTAGCTGACGCGGTGGCGCGTGTGTAGGGCCGGAACACAGCTCCCGGCCCCGACGGGATTCCAAACCGGGTCTGGGGGTTGGTCCACGACCTCGCCCCGGATTGGATACGCGCCGTCGCGAACCGCTACCTCTCGGAGGGTGAATTCCCCACGAAATGGAAGAAGGCCAGACTGGTGCTTCTGAGAAAGGGTGACAAGCCCGAGGGTCTCCCCTCGTCGTACCGACCGCTTTGCATGTTGGACGACTTGGGGAAGATCCTCGAGCGGCTGCTCGTCACCCGGATCGAAGCCCACCTGGCCGACGTCGGCGGACTGGCCGAGGGCCAGTTCGGCTTCCGGAGGGGGAGGTCGACGGATGACGCGGCTTCCCTCTTCAGGGACTTGGCCATCAAGACCAAAACTGAGCACGGTTTCGGGGTGGCGGTAAGCTTGGACATCCGAAACGCGTTCAACTCCGTGCGATGGTCACACATCCTCGGAGCGCTGGACGCATATCGGATACCTCCTTACCTCGAGCGGATGATCCGGTCGTACTTTAGCGATCGGGTCATCTCTTACGAGAGCGCCGTGAGAGAATCCTACCTGTTACGAGAGGCGTCCCTCAAGGGTCAGTTCTCGGGCCTCTGCTGTGGAACATCGCGTACGACGCGGTGTTCCGCGTTACGCTACCACCGCACGTGTGTGTCGTTTGCTACGCGGATGACACGCTGGTGGTGGCGGAAGGCGCCTCGGCCGAGGAGGCTGGATCCCGGGCAAACTGCGCGCTCAGCGCAGTCGCCGCCTGGATCCAGCAGGAGGGGAGTGGACTTAGCCTCGCCCTGGACAAGACCGAAGCGGTCTTGTTCACGGGCAGGTACAAGTTCACTCCTCCACGGCTCGCCGTGCTGGGGGTGGAGATCCCGCTTAAGGACTCCATGACTTATCTGGGCCTTGTCATAGACAAACGTCTAAAGTTCGGGCCGCGCATTACTCGTGCGGCCCAGCGGGCCCAGAAAGTCATGAAGTGCTTGGCGGGACTCATGCCCAATCTGGGAGGGCCGAGAGAGATGCGGCGTAGACTTTTAGTCAGCGTCGTACACTCGGTTCTCCTGTACGGGTCCCCGGTTTGGGCGGATACTCTTGAGTATTCGTCCAAAAACCGTGAAGCCCTGCTCAGGGTGCAAAGGCGGGCGGCGATCCGGAC
>NW_026099573.1:45050466-45051404 GCF_025091365.1 Daktulosphaira vitifoliae
ATTACCCTCAAAAATTGAAAAAAAAATTCTAATTTATCAATTAGACAGTTAGTTATTACATGTTCTCCATAAAGACTATTAAAATCATTAATTTCTAATGTTTTCAAAGTATTTATTGACGAATGAAGTTTGATATGATAGGTTTCAACTACATAATTTAATCATTTTACTTTGTAATATAATAATTTTTTTACTCTATTTGTGTGCGCTACTACTAGACTATAATATTCAAGATTTTTTGGTAACATGTTGCTATATAAATCATTTCTAAAAAAATTATTGCTAGTTTCTCCTAAATTAATAATGGATTTTTACAATTATAATCAAATGTTATAGTACGCTATTGAGTAGATCTTTTTAACAGCTTTGTTTTGATTTAAAGTTAAAGTAAATCATTAAAATTAATTAAGTTCTCAATATTTCAATTGTAGAATCTTTTCAAACAACAAAAGTTTCTAGGATATTAACACTATTACTCCTATTTACGTTATCTATTACCATAAAAATGCAAAAAAATATTGAGCTTTTCTGATAAATTTACAATAAATAGTAATTATAAAACTTTCTGACTGCATATTGATCTTAACGATACAATTTTTTTAATTGTCATAAAATTTTCTATTTAATTATGTCAATGTCAAACTTACCAATTGAGCTAAAAGTTATGGTAAAATAAATTTTTTTTTTTTTATAAACATTTACAACAATCAACTTTAAACGATTAAAAANAAAATTTTTTTTTTTATTATAAACATTTACAACAATCAACTTTAAACGATTAAAAAAATAGGTTAAATATGTCATTTTCCTTATTTTTAACTTATTAATAATCAAAATCAGTATTAATTTAAAAAAATTTTTTTTTGTTCTTAATTATTTTTTTTTATATGTAAATACTATTTTTTAATAATATTAAAACTTAGAAGTTATAGAAAAAG
>NW_026099573.1:45051504-45091400 GCF_025091365.1 Daktulosphaira vitifoliae
TGATTTTAATCACTGTCAGATATCATCTATACTTGTCCCCTCTATGCCTCGTCCACACTGTGCCTCGACCCCACTGTGCTATCGTTTTTTTTTTTATTTAGATGCATGTCTTTTCTATCATTTGGTTTATTTTTATAAATCTAACCCTTTACCTGCCCACAAGAGGGATTCAAAATAATAACTTTTTTTTTTTTAGTTTAAGTAAATCATTAAAATTAATTCAGTTCTGGATATTTCAATTGTAGAATCTTTTTAAATACCAAATATTACTTAGAAATGATATTATGATTTCTATTTAAGTGTTCTATTACGATAAAAAAACAAAAAAATAATGAGTTTTTCTGATAAATATACTGTAAGTATGTGATAAGTTATGGCTGTTTTAAGTAAAAAAAATGTCAAAAATTAATGATTTTTAAATTTGTAATTTTTTTGGAGGTTTCCCCCATTGACGGGGAACGAAGGAAATTTTTTCAATTTTTGAGGGTAATGTCTTCGACTAGGTACGATTTGTGATCTTTTGACGTATAATTGAAAAAATCCCTTCGGTGAGAGCTGAGAAAAAGTGGTACCAAAAAAAAAAAAAACACATCATAGTAAATTCAATACCGCCCAACACAATGAACCATACATCATAGCATACATCACAATTTCATATTAAATTTAAAAACTATAAGTAGGGTAAAATAGAGAGTTCTGCGGCCCCCCCGCCTCACCCCTTCACCAACCCACCCTACCGGTGGGTGGACGTGGTCGGGGGGAGGGGCGTGTCACACAGTGGGCGTGGTCTCTCGATGGTGGGGGGTAATGTCAAGNACACAGTGGGCGTGGTCTCTCGATGGTGGGGGGTAATGTCAAGGTCATATAGTGGACGTGGTCTCTCGATGATGGGGATAATGCCAAGGTCATATAGTGGGCGTGGTTTCTCGATGGTGGGGATAATGCCAAGGTCACACAGTGGGCGTGGTCTTTCGATGGTGGTGGTAAGGAAGGACTGGATTTAGGAGGGTGGGGGTAAGGGAGGCGTGGTCTTATGATGGTGGGGGAAAGGAGGAGGCGTGGTCTTATCATAGATGGGGTAAGGGGAGGTTTGGTCCTATGATGGTGGGGGTAAGGAGGAGGCGTGATACCACAATGGTGGAGGTAATAGATGACTTAGGTAGGGATGTTAAGATCAATCAAAATGGCGGTTAAAAGTGCGCATGCGCATTATAACTTCATGTCAGTGGTGGGGTAGGTAGCCATATGGTTGTCTCCTCCTACGATGTCATCTACTGGAAGGTAAGGTAAACCTCATGTGAACTGATAACGAAACTGATAACGTTCACTGATAAGCGTACACATTACATTGAAATAGTGTAATTCAATTGCATAATATTAACGCCGCAGGGGTGTCTGTTAACAATTCCTACATAGGAAGGGGTAATGAATCTTGAATTAAACTAACCTATAATGGGTGGTGATGAAACAAGACTTATACTAATTTGTCGCACATCTATAGAATGTATATAATAAATAAATTATAACAATTTTACTATTGGCTACCAGACGCATAGCTAAGCATATTTCAAACATCAAAGCAACCGCCATATTATAATCCACATTACCGTCTACATTTTATTAGAACAAAGACAACGTCTGTCGTTTTGGCATTATAAATTCTAAGAAATTTATCATGGGTAACCAGACGCTTAGCTAAGCATATTTCCAACATCAAAGGTACCGCCATATTATAACGTTCATAGGCGTCTGCATTTTTATTTTTTACATAGTATTTTATCATTGCCTACCACCAGATGCTTAGAAAAACATCTCGTTAATATTAGTATATTACTATTAATTATATAATTAATATAATTACTATAATGGGTAATATATTTTTAGAATTAACTATGTATCGGTTGTTATAATAGTATAATCGCTATTATTATTATTATTTTGTACTGCGCCTTTAAAATAATAATATATGTATTGCATTTTATTTTATTATATTTAATTTGACAATTTTTTTATACCTATAACTAGAGGTATTACATTTAAAGTCGCACCCCCACTACCAGCACCCCCGAGTCTTCACTGCGTTTATCATTTAATGTATACATTACATTGAAATAGTGTACGTCAAGTAGCGACCGCCGCCACCACACTTGACTATTCCTTGAACGATTTGTAACAAACTCTATTAAGACAATAGGGGGTGAGGTGCGCACAATGTGTGAAACCCAATGAAACTAACCTAAGTCAGGGGAGGGGGATTTCCTCAACATGTCGTAATGAGCGAAGGGGTAATGAAACTTAACTTGAAACCAACCGCCATATTATAATCCCACATTACCGTCAACATTTTACGAAAAATAATTGCTTTTTCTAAGAATTTTTATCATTGCCTATCAGACGCATAGCTATGCATATTTCAAACATCAAAGGTACCGCCATATTATAATCCACATTACCGTCTACATTTTATAAGAACAAAGACAACGTCCGTCGTTATGGCATAATAAATTCTAAGAAATTTATCATGGGTAACCAGACGCTTAGGTCAGCACATTTCAAACATCAAAGAGGTCGCCGCATAGTAATGATTATTGTCGTGTGAATCTTATCATCGGATGCCAGACGCTTAGGTAAGCATATTTCCAAAGATGTTACAATATATTAATGGCCATTGTTGTATCCATTTTATGAGAAAAATGGCAACGTTGTCTTTTTTCACGCCTACACATTTTATGAGAACAAAGACAACATCTGTCGTTATGACATTATAATTTCTATGAATGTTATCATCGTCTACCAGACGCTTAGATAAGCATATTTCCGACATTATTTGTGTAGTANGGTAAGCATATTTCCGACATTGTTTGTCATAAATAGTATAACTATAAATAGTAACAGTTTGGGTATTCAATTTCTTAATTAGATGTTTATTTATTAAATAAACTAGTTAATTATGTCCAGTTATTTTTATAAATAACTTATATTTTTATTGGTAATTTAGTTAATTGTTATTATTTTTAATCTTTTAAAAATATGTTATAAATAATGTCTTATATTTTTATAGATATTACAATAATCACACGTAAAAAATCTCAATATATATATTATATATTTTGTATAGAAATCATTTACATAAGACTGTGGTTAGGTTTTTAAAATAAATAAATGCATTTTTAAATTATTTGTTAATATCAATACTCTTGTAAATATTAAACATTTTGTCTTTAGGCAATATAAAAATGGAAGCCGTTGTAAATTAATTAATTAAAATACATTAAGTGATTCAAAATATGATATAATATTATTAATTTGCATTTCTGTATATTGATATGTGTATATGCCTCACCATAAGTCAATATTTATAAAATGGTAATAATTAACAATAGTAGCTCAAAAGTTGTTATCACCTAGTATTTTTTCTCAATTAAATTATATTTTAATTTAAAAAATAATGAAATATTTATTTTGTTATTTAAAAATAAAGTTAACTTCTTAATAAGGAATAATGGATGAATTAAAAAATTAGATATTGAGTGACTAGCGTTAAAAGAATAATGTTGCATAATAAAAAGGAAAAAATAAAATCTTTGCAAATAAGTATGACAATATACAATTTACATTATAAAACAAATTTTAATAGTTTCATTTTACTCGTTGTACGGCAAATAATGAAACATACAGAGAAGATTATTATTTGATTGATCTTTAAGAGAGTCATTTATATCATTTTCACTTTTATTATGATCATCTTTTAACTCTTTTGAGTTAATTTCTGTAATAATCTTCCAATAATAATTATAATCATCTTCCACGTCTTCATAAAATCCTATATCAATTTTATTGATATCATTCGTACTAGCATTGTATATTTCAGAATGTGTTTCAGACCTACAAATACTATCTGAAATAAATAAAATAAGGATTAAAAAAGTACACAAAATATAAATAATTGCTTAAATGAACATGATAGTAGAAATTTTGAAATGAAATATTTCTAAACTATTAAAAATATAAATCTTTAGAAAAAATTATGTGTAAAAATTATTTCATACAATTTGAAGAGCTAAATTGATATTTTCAGGTGCCAAACTACTTTGTTTCAATTATCTTATTTTAAATGTTTTCTTGTGTCCTATATTATGAGCATAGCGTTGATATAGGAGGGACTCAACAATTTTTTGTTTAATAGATAGCAGATATTGTATATGCATAATATAAAGAATAAAAAAAGAACTGTATTTACACTTACCTAAAACTTTAGAAGTAATAAAATGATTAATTTTAATATTATTATAAAACCAAATTGAACTACATTTGTCTTTAATTAAATTAATATGGTTACTCCATTTTTGCAAATCGTTCATATAGATACCAACTTTTTGGATTATTTTTTCTAATTGATTTTTAATTTCATCAACATTATTTTTATTAATATTTTCATTGCTTAGAACTATATTAGTTGTAAAGTATAATTTGTTTTTGATAAAGAAATTCGAAAGTACTTTAATTAATTTATTATTATATTCAATATCAATTTCGGATAACTTTTTATAATTAGTGTAATTGTTTAAGGCTTTAATAAATCTTTTTAAGATCTTGTATCTCAGAAATGACTTATTATGATTGAACAGACCTAGAGTATCGAATTTTTTTATATATTTTATTATTATGTGACCCATGCCAATTAAATGATTTTTTATCCAAGATGTCACACTATTTGAATTTTTTGAAGATGCAACATGAATTAAGGTTATGAAGTTGCGAATAAGAATAGCTATTGGTCGAAACGAAGCTATAATTACCATTTTGATATATTTTATAACGTCTAAAGAATAAAAATTATATTTCATATATTCAAATACATCTTGTATAGTTAAGCTAGTACGGTTTGAGAATTTAAGTGGTGTAAATCGAAGTAAATTTAATTCTATATGTTGACTATTATCTATTTTTATAGTATTATTTTTGTTGTAAATAATCTGTGGAGTCATTAAATCGTAAAACAGAATATTTTTCGGATGGAAAATTTCGTATGAATTCCTGTCTTCTGATAAATTAAACTTCGTCAGTACGCTATCTTTGAGATCATTATTTTTGTTGATTAAATTAGTAATAGTATATTCATTTTCACTGATAGGAGGTTTGCAACTAACCATATAATCATCAATTGGTATATTACAACAATATTTATTAAGTTTCATTTCTAGTTGTTCTTTAACTGTAAAATGTATAATTTTATAGCCTTTTAATAATTTTTCAGCATCATTTTTCCCCCCGTCATCGTTTTGAGCAATCATATTTAAAGTTTCAGAAACATTATTGAAGTACATATTTATCGTGATCAAAATTAAAGGACACATAGTTCTATGTTTGTTTATCAAGTCATCCAAAAATATCATAATTACTTTACCGTGTGTTTGTAGTGCCTTGCCATAGGTCATAATATTTTCGATTGTAATATAATCTTTTTTTTTTTCGAATTCTAATAAAAATCTTTCATTATGGTTAAAAAAATTTAGAAAATAACAAACATAGGAGCACTGTAAATTTATTTGTTGATAACTTAAGCTTGTTATTAAGTACAATATAAAAATAAAAAGTAAAAAGTTTTTCATTTTGCCACTTATTTATATTAAGTTGAATCCTTTATAAGTATAACTTAAAAAGAAATTCAATACTAAAAAAAATGTTGAATATTATTTATAAGATTTTTTTTTTAATGTAATTGATTAATTAATCATTAGAAAAATATAGTTATTATTAATATGTATAAGTATACGTATTTAGCATACAATATGTTTAACTTAACTGTTTACTCAACTGACGGAATTATTATATATATATACTAAAAGTTAAATTGAAATACTGAAATCGTATTTTTAACTCTGTCAATAACTAGTGTTTTCAGAACTCTAGTTATCCAAGTAGATATTTTCAAAACATGATAATATTAATTTTTTTTTCTTAATATAATAATTATTATTGCTGTTTAATATATTTATGTATGTATAAATATTTTTCAACCGTTAGATTGGTTAACGCCAATCAATTTTAGCTGAGAAGACATTTTGATGAAAACAGAGTAGTAAATATAATAATAATAATTAATAAAGCAATAGCGTTTTTATTACACAACGAAACAATAATCTTAATTACACAGTTAAGTAAATTAATAAAAGATATCTTCCGTTCCTTAGTAAAGGTCGACGTGTCAGATCAAAAAACGATAATTGAAATATCAGTCTGTGTCATTTTTTCTTGTCCAGCGCCCGAGCAACCGGTTCATACCGCCCGTTGGTCACCGTGCAAAGCGCACTCTGTCGGACGCGAAGAGGGAGCGCCGCGATCGCCATCCGTCGGTAACACTGGAAATGCGATGCGACCGCGACAATTTTTTTACTATTTTTGTATTTTAATTTATTTTAAAATACTTTACAAGGTGAGTACACTGAATTTCATAAATATTACATAAATCTAATTGACATAGACTATGAAGTTAAACTTATTTAAATTTGTTTGCTTCTCTTGAATTGAGAAGAATAACTTTGAAATTTGAACTATGTTAAATATGTCATTTTCTTTATGTTTAACATATTAATAATCAAAATCAGTTTTAATTTTAAACAATTTTTTTTTGTTCTTAATTATTTTTTAATATGTAAATACTTATTTTTTAATAATAAGTAATAATAATAAAAAATAATTTGGATTGTGCAAATAAATATTATTTCGCAATTTTCGTGACGGTGTTGATGTGACACCATTTACGATAGCCTCCAGTGAATTATAATGGTCAGTCTGTTTTGATTTACAGTTTTTAGTTTTTAAAAAGAGTTATTTATATGACACTTCGACCTCCTTTAAAAAATTAGTATAGAGTCGATACTTTTAGGTTCTTTGGCGTATAATTGAGCAGTAGTGGTCCAGTAAAAACTGTATACACAAGGCAACAGAGATAAAAACATAATAAAAGCAATACAATGCTAAAAATTAGAAAAATGCCTCAGGAGTTCCCAAGTATCACTTTGCCAACTTTCTCACTAGTTGCACTATTGTTAACTGAATTTTTTATTGAATGATTTATAATACAAGTATTCAAATTTATATGATAAAAACAAAAATTAATTATATATAGTTTTAAATTTAAATGTACTTACGATACAGTTGAAAATATAGTTTAAAATATTGAGTTAATAATACCAAACATCTTTAAAATGTTAGAAAAAAACCAAAAAGATAGTGTTAAATCTGTCTGAATATTTATACCATGGAACTTAATGTATATAATGTATTATATCTACTTGACTTTATTGATAGTATTCAATGACATTCAAATAGCTGTTATAAGTTATAACTCAAACTATTCAATATCTACTCTACTGATAGGAACTTAATCTGTATCAGAATTAGTGATTAACACTTTGGAATAAGTTAATTACTGTGGAATGATCAAATTATTATTGAAACCTTTTATTATGAAATGTGTACTATTTAAATAATTTTTTTTTCTACTTGTTGAATATTTTATCAAAGTCTTCAAATAGAATAATCGAAAATTTTCTTAAGTATGTGAATAGTCATTGAATAACTATCGAGTACTTCGATAGTTATTGTTCGATATTTTCAATCTGATTCAATAAGAGTTTTAGTGTAATACTTGAATTGTTGTCTGAGAATGATAACTGTTAGGTAGTCTGTTAGTGATTTGTAGATTTAAGGAAAGTTTTAAAGTTAAAATATTCGTTTAAAAATTACGATCAGAAAACTTTACAGATATTTTAAAAGATTTTTTTTTTAAATAGTTGGTTTAAAAGGTGTTATTATGGATATTGAAATTTTTTTGGAAAACTTTTTATTTAATTATCGATGGGTGTTTGTATGTTTATTTGTATTGCCATGCACAATTTTGGGTAAGGCATGGTCAATATGGGAAACATTTGGTGGAGCTCGTTACGATAGTGGACATCACAACGATAACGTTAAAAAAATTCAGCAACAAGTATGTAGGATGAAAACGAATCAAAATATAATTGATAATTTATAAAAACAATGAATATTATTTAGATCAAACGAAGAAATGAAAAGGCACCTAACCTTATGATGTGTACTTCCAGACCCAGCTGGAAGTGTTTATCCTTGGACAATATGCTTTACAAAAAATATATGTACAATATTGACGTCCATTTGAACAACGTACTCTCAATTGATGTAAAAAATGAAGTAAGCTTTGCATGATTTTTTATTTTTATATATTATTATAATTGATCTTTGGTCATTTAGAATGACTGCGCTTTAAAGAGCTCTGTAAACTTAGTCGATAACTTAAATAAAGATTCCTTAAAAAAAAAAACATTAAGAAACCTGCAAAATTGTTTCGCACAAAGCCCCCCGATTTATAGCAGCGGCCCTAGACATAATATGGCTTAGTCACTTTTAGAATGGGAAATTCCTTACTTATTTTTATAAACAAGTTGTACAGGTTGTTCCGAATTATAAAATATGGATGGGGCGAAAGAAATACGATATAAAATTACTTTACAGAACACCCTTTTTCAAATTTTTTTTTATTTAATTTAATTTTTCACGCTGATGAAAAATATGTAAAAAAAAAATTGAGCGGTTAAATAATAAAAAAGTTACAGCAACTTAAAGTTAAAGTCAACTAATGAAAAATATGAATTTTTAAATAAATTATTATAAATATTGAGCTTTGTTTTGACAGTTTTTTTGTAACCATTACAGTATTATATTATTATATGTGATATAATTTTAACAAAATGAATTGTTAGTAACAAATTTATTACTAATAAAATTAATATTGTTTTTAAATAATATTTTAATTTGATGACGTATTTAGACAGTTCAAGTAGAACCTGGCATTACTTTTGGTCGTTTAGTTCCAGAATTAATCCGTTTTGGGTGGACATTGCCAATAGTTGCTGATCTAAGAGATTTAACTATAGGTAGTAATAAATTGTCACGTGAAAAAACATTTTTATTAACAAATTTCTTCATAGGCGGTATTATTATGGGAACTGGATTGGAAACATCATCCCACAAATATGGATTTTTCCATAATGTGTGTACTCGTTATGAAATTGTAACTGGCAATGGAGACTTGATGACCTGTTCGAAGGTAATAATGTATTATTTTTTTGATGTGGTATAAATATTACGTACATGGTGTGGCTTGATTTCGTTTTTTTTTTATAAGTAAGAAATTCTATATTAAAATGAAATAAAAGAGTGAGCTAAATGTAATATTATTATTTTTATTGATATAGTGTTATGTAATATAGATATGAAATATCGACAAAAGAGACAATCTTGATTATAATACTTATTTTTTGATAACGTAAAACAATGTTTCTTGGTAAGAACGTTTATGCAGTTTAGTGAAAAAAATGCTATNTGTTTCTTGGTAAGAACGTTTAAGCAGTTTAGTGAAAAAAATGCTATGTATGCATAAGAAATTTATAAGAAGAGCGTCTTAAGATAATTTTTAATAAAGCATAATGTGAATTAAACACAATATAGATAAAAAATGTTTCAAAAAATCAATTTATATAGCACAAGTTGTCATCGCGAAGGGGGTGTTTAGCCCCCTGGAATTGAAGCATTATCCCGAATGTTATAGTAACGGTTATAAAATTTGATTATAAATAATTTTAATCAATCTTGTTATCTATTATACTTTAATTCATTGAAGATAGGTTCAGTATTATATTACTGTTGTGTTTATAGAAAAAGATTTTGTAAAAAATGTTATCAGCAATGCTATATTGAATATAGTTGCTGATAAAAATAGATATATTTTGTTGAAATAAAGGTAATATCAATTATTTTTAAAAGTATTTTATTATGAATTATTATTGATTTATGCAAGTAATGAAATATCGTGGTAAGAATAACAGGGAATGAGGGTCACTTTAATTAGAATAATTATTCTAGCACCCCCCCAAGAATTGAACCAAATGTCTAACTGTGCTAAACAAATTAAATTAAAAGTTTTATTTTCAATTTCGAAACATCATGGTCGTATATTTAACCCGACCATTAATCTAAAAAATTTATTTATTTATCGATATAATAGCTTTGAATTAATTTAATTTTTGGCTAGTGACTTAATTTTAAAAGTTTGTTCTAAAAAATTAATAATTCTAATGGGCCATTTTTTTATCATCTATCTTAATCGAACAGCATATCGAGATTTTTCGGTAGTTCGAAGGTATATAAGGTACAGAGTGATCCATTTATCAGAATTCATTTAGTACTTTTACTATCATTTTACATACGGGAGTCGACTATATTATTTAAAATGACCAATTACATGTTCAATTAGCTTATACAATAAAAAATTACTGATTCTTATAAATTCTACATTAAAATAAGTTCAAGTTATGTCAGTGCCCCTCAACTTATTCTTGTTTTAGACTCTAGGGCACTTACTAATACTCTAGAGTCTAGAGTATCATTCTTAATCTATTTTTTTTATATTTTCTGTCATAGACTGAAAATGCTGAGCTATTTGAATGTATACCTTGTTCGTATGGTACATTAGGATTTTTAACTGCGGTTGAAATGAAGATAATACCAGCGAAAAATTATGTTTTATTGAAGTATCATCCAATTATTGGGTCTACAGAGCAGTTAGAAAAAACCTTAGCACACGAAGTAGAAAATGACAATGATTTTGTTGAAATTTTAATGTTTAGCCAAACTGAAAGTGTATTGATAACAGGACAAATGACCAATGAAAAAAATAAAGAGGTTTTTTACTGATTTTTACCGAAGAATTACCAAAAAGATACGTTGAAACTTAATATGGAGAGCTTAAATAATAATTATATTTATTAAACGGAATACTTGTTCCTTAAACGCTAAAGCGCAAAATTTTTTTATAATAATTATGCTTTAATATCATTTCAACTAGTCACTTATTTAACACACAAAGACTTTCTTTTATTTTCTTTAAAAATATTATTACATTTATTTACAGGGAATTGTTATTAACAAAATAGGAAGGTTCTATAAACCATGGTTTTTTAAATATGTCGAATCATTTCTCGAAACTAACGAAAAAAAAGAATTCATTCCACTGCAGGATTATTATTTTAGACATGAAAGCTGTCTTTTTTGGCAGATAAAGGTAAATGGTTTTTTTTTTCTTCTGCGACTTAGTGTGTCCCGAAATTGCCGTTAAGTATTACTTCAGGACTGGTTGGGATGATCTTTCTCTTCCTTAAGGTACCGGATTTAACCAGCGCCTTATGTCTCCCTGCCACGAGATCTGGGGCTGTTTTTGTCTTTGAAGTTTCACATTCTCCTTCCTTTCCAGAACGGATTCCGTAAACACCTAGACTAGAGACCAACCATCCTGACTCCTCTACACTAAGTCCATAATGGATACGACTTAGCACGTAGTCCTGAGACGAAGCTAAAGTCTCGTCGTTTGGAAGCCCATATATCACACAATTTAACTTACATGTATTAAAAAGCTAAAGAGCACCGGACTTGGTGCTTTACTATGGTTTTAATAAATGTTTATTTCTAAATAAATTAAGTTATTAATGGTAATAATTGTATAGAAAAACTCCATATTAAGTTAATGATTAAAAATTAATAAAATGTACGTGCCTATTTTTAAAGGACATAATACCATTTAGTAACCATCCGATTTTTCGTGTTTTGTTGGGATGGTCAATGCCACCAAAAATATCACTACTTAAACTAACTCAAACTGATATAATCAAGAGAATATACAGGAAAAAGCATTTTGTTGATGACTTCATAGTTCCATTGTCAAGTATAGCTGAAACAATAAAGCTTACCAAAAATAATCTAAATGTATGGTCAAAATTTACATGACATAATATACTTTAAAATATAATATTTTTAAGTAATTATAGATATTCCCTATTTGGATATGCCCAGTAATTTTACGCCCTGGAAATGGGCTGATACATTCACATTCAAATGAAGAAAAAATGTATGTTGATGTTGGATTGTATGGTTTTACTAATGTACACGAATTCAACTCCAATACCACCAGTAGAAATCTAGAGCTTTCATTAATAAAACTTAAAGGGTAAGATAATTTTATAAAATTTTAACAAAAAATTATTTTTTTTTTCAAAACTTATTTAGATATAAAATGTTATACAATTCGACCAATTTGACTTTGAACGAATTCAAGTTAATGTTTAATCATAATTTATACAATAAGCTTAGACAGAAACTTAATTGTGAGTATAATCTACCAGAATTATATGACAAAGTAAATAAATCAGCCAGAAACTAAAAATAACACGTTTTTATTATTTTTCAAGTTTTGAAATTTATTAAATTTATAGCAAATTTAAAAAATAATGTGTAAGTTAAAACAAATCAAAAATGTTATGGTTTAAAAGATATCTCATATAAGAGTTAACTATACTATATTTAATTTTTATAATGCAAAAATTGTATTTGTATTATGTTAATATTATTTATTAAAAAATATATAGAGAATTTTATAAATATAAGTTTTAAATTTGATTTTCTATTTTATTGAAAAAAATGTTTAAGATGAAGTACGATTACCTATAAAAGCATTTTTATATGATGAGGCTCCTATTAAAGAATATAATACATGTTGTGTTATGTTAAATATTATGTAATCATTGTTAATGTTTTACCAAAAAATAAATATATCATGAAAAATTTTTCATTAATCAATGTTTATCCAGGTTTCTGTAAAATCAATTATTAAAAACTATTATCAGGTTCACAATAGTCTAACAGATTAAGATTTTTTAGATTATTTAAAATTTAATTAAAAAATCAGTAAAACACACATCACACGTCTATAAATATAACATGAAAAGTTTGTAATAAACAAAAAAATTACACTAATACAATAATAATAAAAAAAAATTGTTTTATGTCAAAATTTTTCTTAATAATTCAAATAGATAAAAATTAACAATTACAATACTGCATACATAGAAGCAAAATTTGGCAAATCAAAAGTTAAAAAAAGTACAAAAAAGTTACACTAAAATATATTATAATACTGAATACCCCTAAAAATCTACATCCATGGCTCATTTAAACATATAAAAAATGTATCTTACTAACAATTTTTGGTTAGTGCTCCTAAGATAATTTCATAACCATTGGTAGAAATAGGATTATATTATGGTATGTTACTTAAAGTAAATATTAATAATAAAACTTAATTTGAGTGAAACTCTTTTACACACAACTGGCAACTCCAGCAACCTTCTGGTGGAGAAGTAAGAGGTGGTGTCAAACAGTATACATGATAACCACGATCACAATCATCACAAAACAATAGTTGATCCTAAAATAAAAACAATTTTTTTTTTTAATTAACTTTAATTTAAAAAGAAATTATCGTAGTTAAGCTACATACATCATTATCTGATGTTCCACAAATAGAACAACATTTACATTCAATACATTGCCAGCGATATTTACCAACTGAAATTATCATATTGGCCGTAAACTGAAGACAAGTAGGATGCCCTGAAAAATAACATTGATAAATATTACTTTTTATGGTTACTCTTAATATTTTTTGTACTTTGAACACCCAGAATATTGTTTTAACATGTCGTAACACAGTAAAGAGAATGATAAAAAGGTAAAAGAGTGAAAGTGTAACTATGAAGATGAATATGAGGAGGTGGTGCCTGCTGTCTAGGTATTCACGTGCGTGTTGTCGTACAGCAGTCACCGTGCTCGGCTGACACTCCGGGTTAGCTGTGGGTGTCGAAAGGCTGTTGTTATAGGAAGGGAGAATAAGAGTAACACCTAGGTATGAGGTGCAGACGAAGTGCAAGACACAAGTACTTCAAAGAGAGAACGGGGTAGCCGAGTATAAGGTGCAGACGAAGTGCAAGACACAAATACTAGGCGTACCAGGTGAGGAAAGATAACAGAGTACGAGGTGCAGACGAAGTGTAAGACACAAGTACTCTGAAATGTCGAGGAAAAGAGTATGTAGGTTAGAAAAGGAATAAACAAAGACTTTACTTTAAACAGTATGCCGGACAGCGACAACCGAGTACTGAGACTGATGAATGACACAAGGCACTGGAGTCGACTGACCACGATGGTCAGGTCTATTGGGTTTTTATAATAATTACACCTATTGCCGATTTGGCAATAAATATTATTTGTTAATTCACCAGTCTCAGGCAGCGGATGTGCTGTCTGTATTTTATTAAAATAATTCTCACGATTATGAAAACGTGACACCATCACAAATTTTAGCCAAAATTAAAATTTTAGATTGACTATATTGTAAAAATTTAGATGGGATGTATTTTTATTACTTTCTGTATAAAGAGCACTGGATTGATGAACATTAAAAATATTATGAAGTTTTAATTAAAATTTTTATTCTTACTCTATGTTAATAATAATCTAGGCAGCTTAACTTGAGAGCTTATAAACAGAGAATGTGTCTACTATTCCACTAGAGTGGTTCTTAAAATTCATGTTGTAAATTAAAAAATTAAACAATCTAGATTAGTTTGAATACTACTAGACCTTTATATTTATTTTTAAATTGTATACATTTTATGCATCATATTAAACTGAAAATACTTGATTCATTACTTTGAAGTTTTGGAAGCTATCTATTATGCTAGATGGATAACAAAAGCTTTACATTGTTTAAAAATATTACTATTTCAAAATCTTGTTACAACAAAGAGGAAATATCAATTATTATTATTTGACTATATGTAAAAGCTTAGTTTAATGCACCACTTTTTTTTCAGGCACCATACTAAGATTTAAACTTTAATTTTAATTATCAGTCAAAAAAAATATATCAGAAGTCTCAATTTAAAAAATGTGTGTTCATAAATGGTATCTAATGCCCACATGTTTCATTTGACACACAAAAGAGAAAAATGATAGCCTTTCTTAAAATTCAGGTTGATGATGATATACTCAATAGATAGTTATTGAATGCAAAAGAAGCTACTAAATAAAATAAAAATTTTCATCTAATAAAAAGTATAATAAAAGTTTTATAAAATAACGACAAATATTGTAGTACTATAAAACTAATGCTGAAATTTTTTTGATTTTATGAGCTTTTAAAAACAAATATACTTATATTGTCATTTTCTCCATAAATAATAAAACACAAAAAAATTGCGTCAGAATAGCATTTGTTTAAAATATTATCTTTAACATATTTTTAGCATTCAAATTTATCTGATAGTATAATTTCAGAAAAGTTTAATTATTAGACAACTCTTTAAATCTATACAAGAATTAGATTTATATCAAAATTCAAGAGAGATTTGAATTTTTTGACATTAATTTAATACTTATATTAAAAATTGGTTATACCTGAACGACCACAATCTGAGCAAGAAATTAATATTTCTGGTTGACCTGATTTATTGGATACAGAATCACCTAGGCAAAAGTCACAATAAGGTGATGGGTTGATTGATTTATTATTACCTCCTGATTTTCCTTTGCCACAGCCCTGAAGAAATATTCATTATTAGAAGTACATTAAAATTATTAAATAAAAAGTGGTTCATACTTCTCTCGGAATAGGTTTATTAGCTTTGTGTGGCGTGGAAACAGGTGAAAATGTCGAAGTTGTAGCACTAGTAGATACATCATTTTCATTTAATAAAACAACAGGTGAGGTATTTTGAATATTTTGCGTCATTCTGGCTGACATACGCTTTGAATGGGGAGCAGGAGATGTTGTAGAAGAACTATTATTACTGCTAGTTGATGGACCTAAAACACATTACCATTGATTCGGTCCAACCTTATCTCACTACACAACATTACTGGGGTTAAATTTTAGATTGCATTCATTAAAACCATATTATAATAGAAAAGTCTAAACTCAATTCCCACACGTGATTGTATTGTATCTTGCATAAAAAATTCTAGTGTTAATTTTTACTTTTCTCTTCACTTTTATTTAGACAATTAAAAACTATAATGTATTTGATTTAAATTTAGCTCAAAAAAATTTTAATTCCCACAACTTTTAAAGAGACTTTATAATTTGTTTAGATTAGATGATAGCAAAAAAAAAAAAAAAAAAAAAGAAGCAATTTTATTTCACTATTGAAAAATACTAATTCTTAGAATAATAAAATATATTTGAGTTAAATCTTTTTATAGATTATTCGGATTTTAAATTTTAAATCTAGATAAATTCTTGACATTAATGGAATATTCAATTAAAAAAAAACAATTTAAAGTATAAAGTTTAAGTTTATTTAATATTAAAAACTATTTGATACATAGCCCATAATTCTTAGTTACATTACCTTAGCTAGAATTATTTAATAGAAATAAAACAAGCAGTTTAAACCTCTGTAATTGTATACAAAACACAATTTATAAAAAGCCAAAAGTATAATTTATCAACAAAGAAAAAAATAAAATATTGCAACTTAGAAGAAAAATTAAATTATAGCAAAAAAAGTACCAATTCATGTGTAATATGATTAATGAAAAAATAAAACGCCAAATAATAAATTGTATTTAATGTAAAACTTTTAATTGTTTTTCACTTCCACTTTATCAATAATCTAAATTCATATAAAAAAAATAGTGAAATAACATTCACGCTATTTTTTTAAAGTTAGTTATTGGATAACTGTTTGAATGAATCTATAAATAATAATTTAACATAACATCATTTAAAAAAAATGCACTTATAAACAGGCCAAACAAAATTTACATTAGATATTAATACAATTTGACTACCTAATATAATTAATATAATAACCAATAAAATTATTTGTGTGATTACTTTGACTGATTTAATAAAATTTGCCAGATAAGAGTTAAATGTCAAATAAAAGTTATTAACTAATTAAAAATTCTATGAATTCATATAATTTTCTGAAAATATTGTATAAGTTGGATATTACCAATCAAACTTTTAACTTCTTTCTTAAGATTGTCAAGTATATTAGAATACTCAAAAATAAAAAAAAAAATTTTAAAATTGACTAGAATGTATAAGAATTTTACAAAGATAATGATATGAATTTTAATTTAGATTTAATAATGGAAATTAATGATATATCTAATGTGTATACAAAATTAAATGCATAGAAAATGATTTTAATTTACAAACTATTGCTTGGGATTTAAAATAAACGTTGTTTATTCATTACAGATGTAATATAATTTCAAAATTTAAAGAACAAATATATTTGTTTTTAATCATATGATATTGATATTAAGATAACTAGTACTCCAATTCAACTTAATACAAAAAATAAAAATATTATATAGTAAATCTTTTAATAAATCAAAAAGTAACAAATTGATTAGTTAGTAACTTTGAGCTAAAAATATCAATAATTAATTTTGGATCAAAATATATTCACAAAAAAAAAAAAAATAAAATAAAATAAAACCAACACCATTAGGTGTTTTGAATCTTACATAAATAGATAAAGTTAAAAATTAACTCTTTTAAATAATAACAATAATTATGGTAGGATAACTGATAAAATATACATAACTTTTGCCTAAATTATTGGTGTAGTTAATGATAAATATTAAGAAATATCACAATAATATTTATTTAGACTTAAGGCGTTATAAAATATATATTTTTTATTATATATAAATATATTTTAAAAAATCAGGCTTCGACGGGAAGAAAATATTCATGATTTGTCCCAGATAATTATGATATTGAGTTTTATTAGAAAATATGATAGTTAAAAAATTGTTATTTAAAAATAATTTAAAAAATTGCAATTTTAACAACAAGTCAACTTTATTTAGTAGTACACTTGGACATATTACAAATTATCTATACAGAATGATTCAAATTCAGTACAATGTAAAAGTTAATATAAAATTCACTAATATAAGTAGGAATGTTTAATGTCCATAAATTAATAATGTACTTAAACAAAATAAAACAAAAATATATATGTTTAATAGAATACTCTATGCTAGTGTGATGTTATTAGTTTGGTTTTAAGACCATGTGGTTAAGTGACTGCCACCAGCATTAAGATAATGATAATGTTGCCATAAATTGATGTATGCAAGGTATGGCTTAGACCTTCACCACTAAACCCTTAATATAATTTTTCCTGTCATTCGAGACGTCTGCCACCTCCTTCTTAGCCTTCAAACAAAAACAAACAAAAAGAGGGGCTTTATTTTACTAATTGAAAATATATTTTCTTAGTGTCACTTTCAAGCGCATATGCACTCGCCACACATGCATACACAGAGCTGGGACAAATCATGAATAGATTAAAAAAATATTATAACACTTATTTGCTTTTAGGAGTAGACAAATACCAACCATTGATGTTAAATATATTATTTTCTTTTCAACATTTTATTATAGAGTTGGTAGCTTAATAATATTGATTTTGCATTCATAGACAGAGGTTTAAATAAAAGCCACAAATCAAGCATATTTAAATTAAAAATACACAGACTTCAAACATGATTGATAAAAAATGATTAATTATTGTAAATTTCCAATTCCCTTTGAAGAAAATTTATTTAAAGAACTTAAAACAAAAACCAACATGTTCATGGATTTGAAGCCATATTTATTTGAAAAAATATCATGCCCAGCTCTGCATATAAATGAGAGGTACAAAGAAGATGAAAAAAAAAAAAAATTATAATTATAACATATTAAATTATTTAAATATTTTTCATAATAATTATAATTTTTAAACACCATAAATTTAGATTTTTTTTTTATAAATTTAGCTACAAATTAATACTTAAAATTCCGTGTACCCCTCAATAATATGTATACTGTTTTTATTATATTGTTAATAAGCGAAAAACTATTTAAAAAAAATACAGTAAAAAACTACTTATGTTTCAACTATTTAACAATTATTTAATATAATAGTTGAAAAGAATTTTATTATCAAACAATATACTGTGTTGAAAACAAGTGACTAGAATTCTAAATGTAAAAATGACTCAGTAAAATAAAAATTATATATAAATAAATGTATATATAACTAAATTCAACAAACATATGTCATGTTATGTTTAGCATTGATTAAATTATATCATTGATCAATTATATCAATCTTCTAAACAAAAATAAATATTTAACTAATTAAACATTAAAAATTTTAATTTAAACTCAAAATATTTTTTTTTTAAGTTACCAAAAAGTAAATTTACTAACAATATACAACTTAAAAAATCTAACTATTAATGTGAATAAACTTAAATAAAAATAATTTTTTTTCCAAGTGTTTCATGCAAAAAAAAAAAAAAAAAAATTATTACATATTATAATTAAGTTTTAACAATAATAATTTTATAAGCATCTCAATGTATAGAATAACAATTAAAAATAATTACTAAATAAAACTAATATAATCTTTAGTGCACTAAAATTTTTTAAATTATTATAAAAGCTTGATATATTTAATGAATGTATAATTAAATATTTACTTTCTATTAAATAAAATTAAAACCATTCATAAAGGCCAAGTTCTAAACACAAAACATACTTCATATACATATTGTATGAGAAAAATTGTCAATACCCACTGGTAAAAAACTAGATAGACATTTCATGCAAAGCATAAGCTCTTAAGAGTATTTGAATAGTAAATATATGTTAAATTAATTCAACTATTATGAATTATATTAAATATTATGTTGTTACTAATTAAAAACTTACTACTACTAGTATTTAATTTTAATTAAAAAAAAATATTATGAATACATAATATTTAAAAAAAACCTCATCTTTTAGGATAATTTTGATAGTTAACATGAAAATGTTTGTGTCAAAACTTTCTCCTAATTAGGATCATAACACTAAAAAAAAATATATAAAACAATACATTCTGTACTTCAATATTTTTAATAACAAATTAACTTATCACAATGATTTTTTATGAATAAAAAAGTTTAAGAAGACTTTTTAATTTTACTGTATTCATTCAATCTAATTTTTAATTAGTATAATAATTTTTTTTGGAAAATATTTCAAGAGTCAATATTGTTCTATATTATTCTACATATTTACAGAATAGTTAGTAAAACTAGCTAAGTAGATGTTAATAATGAATTGGACTATTGTTAAAATATTAATAGTGATGAAATTAAAGGATAAACATTTTATAATTTATTATAGTATTATAAAAAAGTCATAAGAAAGTATGATTTTTTATTTAGTATATCAAAATATGGAAATAAAAAATATAAATCAAAAAATAAGAAAATAATATTCTTTAAATAATTATCCTTTAAGATGAGTAAATACTTAAAAATATCTCTTAAATCAATGAACAACAATTAACATCCACATTTTTTTTCAATGTGAAATAAAGCATAATCTCAACGTCTCACAAGCAAATAAAAAAAAACAAAAGGAGACGAGTTTTATTTGTTACTTTTTATTTAATGAATGTTAAAATTTAAACAAAATATTTTGAGTAATAGTTTTAAAATAATAATTTTATAAAAAATATCAAATATTAAAACTGAATAACAAATAAAAATACAAATTCTAATAAATTAAAATAAACTTTTATACTAATTAGTTCAATAATAAAGGTTTATTCATTAAAATTTAAATACTTTACATAACAAAATAATTTTTTTGATAGTAAAATTTTTCTAGCTTCATTAATGGTCATCAAGATACACATATACAAGATACCAAATAAAATTTATGTATATAGATTTATTTTTTATACTTTGATGTGAATTTAATTTAAAAATTATTAATTCATAAAGAAAATGAAGTTATGAACTCATAATGCACCATTAGTATTTATAGAAAAATCAAGTACTCGTTAAAATAAAAAACCAAGTCCCTAAATTATTTCATATTAATAAGCAAGAGCATATAGTGCGTGCAGCCAGAAGTGGTTTATACTATAAGCATTTTAGTGATTACCAGGGGTATTAAGAAAAGTGACATAACTGTCCTGGAATTTGGTCCAACCTGTTGTAGTTTGTTGATGATCATATTGATTTGTTTGTGGAGACACAGGGTTTGATATTAAACCTCCCTCTTGACTGGCTTCTTCATCTACTGCAGGTACATTGTCAGCAGGTTTATCCTTGTGTGAATGGGTGTAATGATAAGTTAGACCTGGACGGGTCTTGTAACGAGCTCCACATACTGAAACATTAGCATACGCTAACACCCTCATACAGCCGGCATAATGATCACGACAAACAATAACACTCAAACGCAATAAAATTTTAACTAAAATACTAGCGGGGCAATAACCGCAGGATAACAAATAACAAAACGATAAAACAAATTAACGTAAATATATATATACATACAATTCTGCTAAAAAGTTGAAGAGTAGCATATATAAAATAAACATTAATTTTAATTTAAAACAAAATTCTATGTAATTGAAAAATTATTCAACATTTCTTTTTGACTTTAAATTATACATAAAAATATAAAAGAAAGTCTAAAATTATGTAAGTACTAACTTAAAGAAATAGTATAGATTTTATTTTTAATTTATTAATACATATGTATGTATCTATATATATAAGTATTTATTACTCGTATCATTTTTGTTATCAATATTTAATTTTTTTTGCCATTATACAAATAAGTTTTAAGTATACCTACCTATCATTCATTATTTTAAAATAAATTGTAATAATTTTAAAGAGAACTTTATTGTGTTTGGCACAACATGCATTCAGGTAAAGTATCCTCATATAACGTAACTTAGGTAATTAAAATATAAGTAACTAAGACAACAATGCAGTCTAAACAAGTTGCAAAATTTTATCAGTATTTTACAATCTTTAAGCAATATTAGATACAATTTCAAATTCTTTGAAAATTTTTAAGACTATTACACAATAAATATTACATAAAACATTTGAAATGTACTTACGGTCACAAGCATAAGGTTTATCAGGGTCTTGAAGATCAATAAATCCACTCATTCCTTTTTTTCTTCCTCGTCCAGATGCTGAGCCCTTAAGATATAAAAATAAATACTTGTTACTATAGAAGAATATTTTAAACAGTTTTAAAATTACTTTAACACTACGACGGCCACTTGTTCCTTCATTGTTAGTATTACTTCGACCAGGTTTACTACCTTTTCGTTTTTTTCGTTTAGTATAACTTTCTTCATAATCATAGTCTGAATCTGCATCAGGCTCTTCAAAACCTTCCATTTCTTGCATTTCAAATTCATCATAATACCATTGGTCCTAAAATTTAATTTCAAATTCAATTAACAAATAATAATAAATAAATAAGTATATTAAGACAATAAACTGTTTAGAAATCTAAGCAGTTAATTATTTGAACACTTAATAATTGAAGTTGTAATAATTTTTGAAATATGTCTCAGTAGATTATAGATTTTGGAAGACAGGTTATTAATATTTTTAAAAATATTTATATCTAGTTGTACAGTAACATATCTTAGTCTGATTATAACAAATTTTTAAGATAACACTATTTAACAGAAATAATAAAAATATCACAAGGTTTCTCTTGCATTAAAAGTATTATTATGTACAATTATGGCATTAAACCACCCCATCGATTTTTTTTCAATTTTTTTCTTTAATGAATTTAGTTTTTATACTGATTAAGAATGATATTCTTAAATAATTTTTTTTTTTTTTTGTATAATATAATACATTAAATATCTAAGTATTATACAGATATTTATTTTCAAATATCATAAGAAAATTTTTGAAATCTGACATGAAAATTATTATTATTTTTTTTTAAATAATAAGTATCAGTCACTTTTATAAAAAATTTATGAAAAAGTAAACATATAAGTTTATTAGCCAAAAATAAGTAGTGTATTCGACTATGTACATACTGAAACTTTATTATTTGAACTATTTTGATTGGTTTGATCATCTTTAGATAAATTTGTATTAGTTCCAAGACTGTCTTTGCTATCTTCATTATTAGATATAGCATTTTGACTATCACCAGTATGTAAATCAATATTAAATGAACTTGTATCACCCGATTCTCCTCCACTATTAAGAACTAGTAACAATGATAAAAATTACATTATTTAAGATTATTTCTATATATGACATAAAATTACATATTAAGTTATTAGACAATTTAAACTCACCTGATTCTTTACGTTTTGAAGAATTAAAAATAGATGAACTAATTGAATTATTATTACAAGAATTTAACAAATATTGCCTTCTTTTTTTTCTCCATCTTTTAGAAGGATACGTATATACTTGTCCAGAATTAAGTCCAGGCATTCGTTGTCGTTCATGCATTAAAAGACTTGAATGTGTTTGTGCCACGCCTAGAAAAATTCATAATATATAATTCAATAATATTTAATAAAAAAATATACTTACCAGTTTGGGTATCTAAAAATGGCATTCTCATTCTGCGTTCTATACATAATCGAGTATTATAATTTACTGAGTTTTCAATAGCCTCTCGATAAGATAAATCACTAATGAAACTATAAATACATAAGTTATATTAGTCAATAATGAAGAAAAAAAATTATTAATAATAAACTAAAGACACATGATTATTTTGACAATTATAGTGTAATAAATTAAGTTATTTCCATTAGGCATTTTGTAATTATTTAAGATTTCACTAATTGTATAGTTTTAATGTGAAATTATAATGTGTTAATAATGTTTTTTTTTTTTGAGAAGAAAGGATGGTGATGTGGCTTGTAAATCACTCAGTTGGTGTCTTAGCACTGATGTTTAGTTGCACTGTTGCTTTTCGTTACCGAGTGGATAATTAAGCAGTATTACATACCGTGTCTCCTAACCTTAGTAGATGGATTTTTGAATACAAGACCATTCATGTACTATGTATCATTGGATATTTCAATTAAAGGCTGCTACCAAGCCACCTTGAGAGACCACACAATAAAAACAAATTACTGGTATACATATACTAATGTACTGGATGATTATTTGACCAAGATTCACACAATATCTTAAAAAATTTATTATTTTTTCTTTTCAGAAATTAATAATATCCTCTTATGTTCTATAATTTGTAAAAAAAAAATTAAATCCTATCCCACCTTTTACCATTTTAAAATAGTATCAATTTAAGTTGTATAAATGGAAGCATATATGTTTAACTAACTTTAAATTAAGAAAATGACTGGTCGATAACAAATTTTGTACTAGAATTTTGAAAGTAATTAATTCTTTTATTAAATGAATAAAGGGGTCTGTTTACTTTTATCTTTAGGGATTTATGACCCGCACTACTCTTTCCACCAAAGTATAAAAGTGCTAGTGTCTTTAAAAATCCTGATTCAATTTGTTATCGGTAACTAAAAGTATATTTTCTAATTAAAAAAAATATAAATATTATGGTTTATTTTTTTTTGAAATTTCACAAGCTATTCTATGTATATATTTAAAATGATTTAGATATATAAATGTGTGGATAAATGGTCCACCAGATAAAAAAAAAATTGTAATTTTTTTTTATTATACTAAGTTAACAATAGAGGTTTTCATTTGAGAAAATTAAATGTATAGTTTTTATCCATAAAGGGATAAAAAAAAGTTATTTAACTTCATAAAATTACAGAACTTTTTTAAATTAAATCATTTTTCTCTTTACATAAAATGTGTCTTATTTTTAAAAATTCATCCTGTGTATGAACATACACCATTGCTCAGTTAGAAGTGTTCCATGTAAATAAAATGATGCAATATGTTAAATTTACTTTACATGAATGGGGACATAACACAAATTTTATTATATTTATAATTTGTTTAAATTACAATTCTATAAAATATAATAATTAAATTGAAGGGTTTACTTAGTTAAAAGGTAGCTCTAAATTTTATAATTGAAAAAAATTATATGAACTTTATAAACATAAATAGTATAGGGATATGTCTCAACATCGTTTTTCGGCTTCAAAAAATTTAGTTTATTATACACATAATAACAAATTTAATATCATTGTATTTAATTTAATACAAATAAAACTATATAATTATAACATTACTATATAAAAGCTTACCATCCTATTCCTTTAACAAAGTTTGGTTTGTTTTCGGCAAAGGCAGAAGCCATCGTGGAACGTTTGATTTATTGCATAGAAAAATTAATATAATACAAACGATTTAGGTTGTTAGATAAAAACTCACAAAATCAATAACAAACAAATTTAACTTCATAATAAATTAAAAACAGACATTAATAGTTTTATTAAAAAAATTAGCAAGCGTATAGGATTGATTGCAAAAGAACGATTAATGACTAGTTGAGGAAAGCGATGAGATTATTGATATTTGTTGTTATGAAATTATGTTACGTGTGGTAACATTTTGGTTAATGTATAAGAACGTGTTCATACCACATAGATTATGGTAACGACCATATTAATGGCGCATAATGATTAAAATATCTGTAGATGGCGGTAGTAGACTTTCAAATGATAAGAGCTTGGCATTCATAATTATCTACAAAAATATTTTTCTGGTGAAGTATTTTTATAGTTTTCCTTGCTCTGGTCTCTCATTTTTGACCATGAAGTACCTATATTAAACTGCATTTATTTAATTGTTCAACAATTACATAAATTTATGATACATACATACTTATTAGGAACAACTATTGTACTAATAGACAAATTAACTCGATATTCAGCAAACTGTAGAAAAATGATTGTGCAAAAAAAAGAACTACTAATTTTATTGAAACCGTATTATTGGGTTAATATTATATTGACATGTTCATACGTATTTTGTAAAAAATGTGAAATTATATGTAATATTCTTTTTGTTCAAAATGAAAATTCATGTCAACTAGATACTGTAAGTTATATTTTTAATATTTAATTAATTTATGCTATTTGTATGTAATAAGTCTTATAATCTTCTAAATAATAAAAAAAGAATACAGAACTATTAAAAATATTTTTAGAGGGAATTAGAAATTTTGATTTTTCTTATGATTGTTGTGATGATACGAACCAGAAAAGCTGGCAGTGTTACAATGATTAATTATTTATCTTCTAGTTTTATTTACTCTAAGAGTGCTAATATACTACTATGGTTTTATGCTGATGTTCGTTATGGATTATTTTTCACTGCGTTTGTTATTGGTGTGTAATAAATAATACAAAGTTATACAATTTTTAATAGTAATTTATTTTGTGCTTTTTCTTTAAGTTTTAAGTTTCATTTTACCAGAACCAACATATTCAGGGCCTGAAAATGTTATATACTTCAGATCATTATCAAGTTTAGAAGATGCATTAAAGGAAAATAAACAACAAACAGTTTGGCTAATATGTTTTTATACAGTTTGGAATCCTACTTGTGCTCACTTTGCTCCAATATTTTCAAAATTATCTGTTGAGTAAGATATTGGATATTAACAGTAGTTTAAATTTTATATTGTCTGCTTATATCTCGCTAGAAATTGTTTACAGCAAAAAATAAGGGATATTTTTGTTTTTTGATTATAATCAATGTTAATGTTAATGACATCAGATAAGAAGTTAAAAAAATACAATCTAGTAAGATTTCAATATTCAGTTTATCTACCAAATAATTATCAACCTCTTTATTTTTTAATAAATAAAAATTCAACATTTTTTATATCTTATGTATTGTTTATTTTAGGTATGATTCAAAAAATCTTAAATTTGGTAAAATAGATATTAGTAGATATCCAGATGTTAGTCAAAAATATAGTGTAAGTGATTCATCACTAAGTCGTCAACTTCCAACTGTTATTTTATTCAAGAATGGCAAAGAGGTTCTTAGACGTCCAACATTTGATTCTAAAGGAAAAGTTTACAAATTTTTTTTTACTGAAGTAAGACTTTAAATAACACTTTATTTTAAATAAATAAATTTTCATACAACTGCTTTAAATTTTCTAGGCAAATTTTAGAGCTGCATTTGATTTAAATAATGTATTTAACCAGTGTAAATTATTAGAAAAAAAAAAATTTTCTGAAATAAGTGAAAAGTCTAAGACAAAAAATAAAGAAAAAACTCATTAAGAGAGTTAAAATATTAAAAGGTATTATTATTATGTAAAATTTATGAATTATAAGAGATGTGCCAGGTGCACATCTGCTTTTAGCTACTACTCAGTACTTGATATGCTAGTATATGTCATATAAAAATATTTTTTTATATTATTTGTATATTTTATATAATTATTTGTTATTATCATATTTACAATAGTTTAAATTTAAATCATTGAGTAGATAAACTATTATAGTTATTATACTTTTTGGAAATCTCAAAAATTATTTATAGAAAAAGACAGTGCACCAAACTAAAATTATCAGAATTGATTTATAATGGATTTGTATACATTTATAGGGTAGACAAATTTTTAGGGGAATGAAATCTTATTATAAGGAGGGTCATCCTACCACCTATATTTTGATTTTAACTTAAAGGAGGAGGGAATGTTAAATATTTAATGTTTATTTATTTCATTTATGTTGAAAATTTAGCTATTGCGCTTTTTTTTGGTATTTGGTCAGTACACATTTTTGCCTGGTTGGTACATGTATTTACTACTCAAAAAATCTCTATAAATTAGTTTGAAAAAATTAATTCCTTTGTCCCTTTTGTGTTTATTTATCTGTTATCTTGGGTATTTATTAATATTACCCATATAAGGTATAAGGTTAAATTGAAAAAGTACTTAATAATTGATAAATCAATAAATATATGTAAGTAAAAATACCCTCTAAAAAAATATTTTTTATTTTTTTTATTTTATAAGTCATGTGGATCACGATAAACGGATAACACTGTATTTTTCATATGTCTATCTTTATTTTCAGATTTTAATTTTTATAAAATATGCTAATCAGTTACATAAAATTTATTTGAAAAATTTTGTTTTAGGTATTTGATTAACAATAAAAAAGAAATGATATGGAATTATTTTATTGTGTCAAATATATAGTTTTGATTTAGAAAAGTCTACAAAATCTAATATGTATAAAAACTTTTGAATTCAAAAATATTTTATACTATTTTTATTAATTTAATAAAAAAAAAATGCATTATACTTCTTTATAAGTTAATAAGGTTTATAAGTTCATTGTAAATTCTAATAGAACTTGTGATTTAAAATTAAAAAATTGTTTGTTTAAACAAAGTACTATTTTCATGTGTCATTACTAGTCATTAACTGTAATTAAAAACTTTATATTCTAGTCAAAATATCATTTAATTTTTGTAATTAATATCTTATTAATTAAAACTTATTGACTCTTGTTATTTAATTCAAATGTATCCTTATTAGTAGTATTTCATAAACCAAACATAAAAAATAAACTTTAGACAAGTATAATAAAATAATAAACATTTTTGAAATCAAAATATGATTTTATAAATTTTTTTAATTTTTGAAAATATTTGAAAAATTCTTATGTTAAAAAAAATTACTAATCAAAAAAGTAACTACTAACCAATTCATAATTGTAAAAAATATTTCGAAAATTATATATTATAAGTATTAATTATAATATTCATGTTATAAATGGGGTGATATTTTTATCATAACCCACAGACATATTATTTAAGCTACGTCTATGGTGTGCGAGTTAAAGCATTTAGCATTAGTGAAATTGCGCTTTTAGTATAAATGCTTTGTTTAGCTTCGATGTGAAGGTGAGTAAAGGCATTAATTTTATTATGATGTGTTTTTTTTTAAACTACCGTAACTTTATTAAAAATTAATGAATCAAAATAATTTTTCACATATATAGAAATCTTGCGTATCTTTTTCATTTTATATAAATTTTTTGAAAATCAAAATAGCAACGGTTTCAATAAATCCATTTTTTTAACTTTTGAATATGTTTCAAAACTGAGAATTTTAACACAAAAATAACATATTTTTGTAGTCATTTGCACCATAAAGACAAACTAAAGTTCGAAATTTCTTTTTTCATATTAAGGTATAGTATATAAGCTTTAATTTAAGATATGTATGAAAGTGTCAGTATGTCCGGAATATTTTCAAAATTTACTTTTTTTAAAAAAAATTATTGTTTTGAATCTCTCTCTGTGGGCAGGTAAAAGGTAAGATTTTCAAAAAGTATATAATAAATGAAAGATAATTACCTAATGTTTATATAAAAAAATTTGGTTCTATTCATCTATTTTCCAAAAAAGTTATTGCAGTTTTAAGTAAAAAAAAATTGAAAAAATATCGAAAATTACCGATTTATATTTAAATTTGTAATTTTTAGGGGATTTCCTCCATTTATGTGGAACGAGAGACATTTTTTCAATTTTTGAAGGTAATGTGTTCGACTAGATACGATTTGTGATATTTTGAAGTATTGTTCATCAAAATCGGATCAGTGAGAGCTGAGAATAAGTAGTAACAGACACAAAAAAAACACATCATAGTAAAATTAAAACCATCTCAGGTTCGCATCGAAGTTAAAAAAAAGTTTGTACTGACGACCTATCTTCTATGTACAAATGGCCGTCGAAGCTGAACAAATTTATTAAATATTTAATAAATAAATTTAAATTTATTAAAGAATTATTCATATATTACATTTATATATCATACTAGTAATTAGGATTTAAATAAGGGAATAGGAGTTAGGGATGGGTAATTCGTAAGTGAGTCAACTCAAAGAGTTGACTCTTTCTGTTGAACTGAACGAGCTGAAAAAGTGTGCCATAGTACGGTGATTCTATGACTCAGTGTAGATTACTGAGAATTGAACTTAGTTTATAACGTCTTATCAATAAACTCTGAATCATGTGATTTGTGATATATAGATTTAACTTACAGAAGTAGAAGTTGATGGAGCAATATTTAGGTCATCAATCGTCACTTCTATTACATGAGTCTTTCTATTTAATAAATTTAATGGATACTTAGATTTAATATGTCTAATTAAATTTGAAGTCGAAGAATGATTATTTTTTAATTTTATACGACAAAGTTCACAATTTACATGAATATTATCTGCTTCAAATTGAAAAAAATCCCAAATAACACTTGATTTACTCATTTTAAAATGAAATAAAATACCTTTGTAAATTATATAAACTGTTTCACAATTTTCGATTTCGCGTACAAGATTTACTGTGATCACAGGAAATAGCGTTGACACAATGAGTAAAATTTTAAATAAATGAGACTAGATTATACATAATATGTCAGTTTTTAGAATAATATTCATTCAAGAATAGACCTGTAATTGTATGCAAGAGAATTTTGAAATATATGAGAAAGATCTATTTTTCTCACTGAATGCACTAAACATTAATCATTGATAATATCGACATTGTATTTGTATACCTAATTTAACACATAAATAAATCTATTGTTGATGTTAATAATAAAAAAATAGTTTTTTTAGATTTTAAATTTACTCTTTATTTCAATAATAATTAACAAATTTAAATATAAATAGTAAAAATATTATTCAATTTAATAGAAAAATATTTTTATGAATATCAAATAACAAAATAAATTACTTTTTGTGTAACTTTTGTGGGTATGTATTGTGAATCTAAAATTTTAACAGAAGAAAAAAGAATCAAACTATTAAATGATTAGAAGTTTTAAATTAAAATTAGCTCAACCATCTTATAGGTAAAAATCAGGGTTTGAGGCCCATCATCTCATAAAATTACTTATTAGTAATAACCAACTACTTTTTCCATAATGTACATACAATTTGAATTTGATTCTTATTTCTTTCGCGTTTTAATTTAATTCCAATATATATAAACAAACAAAAAATAAAAAATTATTGATAGCAATATTAAATTTCATTTTACTATAGTAGTTAATTTATTAATATATTAAATATATTTAAAAATATTAATGTATTAAATAATAAAACCCTACTGTGCTACCGTTTTTTATTATATAAAATAGTTTATAATCACTACATTCCTGTTCAAGAAATCGTTATAATTCAGATATGTTCTTGGTAAATGTTACTCAAATAATAATGTTATTTATAATACTTTAGTAAGATACTTGGTGGTTATTATACTATTCTTATTCATGCATTTAGAAATCTGTAATGCAAAAACATGATGCTATTGTTAATGATCGATGAATAAAACAAAAACATTTATTTCTTTAATAAAATAAGCTATTGTTCACAAATCTTCCAGATAATATGCCTATAATTAACAAAGATATAATGTGTAAATTCTAAATGTATCTTTGGGTAAGAGAGGAAGATTATGATCAGGATATGAGCTCTACTTGTTTTCACTAGTTATCAAATTCGTGCGCAAACACCCACTACGACCTTATAAAACCCGGACAAGACATTTAACTACCAGAAATGTTATGATTTACTGCCACTGTAATTATAATAATAATTGTAATCGGTACACGGTTCGCTAAGTTGATGTATTATTGTAATTGTTGAGCCTTTTGCAGTACAGAGAATCCAAATAGAATTTTTAAATAATTTATTAAGTTTAAAAAATACAAAAAAATTGTCCGTGTGTTTCTACTAAAATAAAAGACTATGACCAAATTGATACTCTTGATGTAGACAATTTTAGATAATCAAACACTTTTGCGTTAGTATATAGTTATTATAGCAGACTTTAATTTTAGGTAAGAAATTATTGGTTAAATTTAAAAATAATTCATTGATTAGTTAAACATTTTAACACATTTATTTTAAAACTTCAATATAATTTTTTTTTGTTTTGCTTTAAGGTACTTACTACTACACTTTAATTATTTTTTTAAGTGTAATTAGATTGGAATATTTACTTATAATTAACATAAACAATTAACCATAAAATAGATGGTAAATGAAATAGGAATTTTTAAAATTTACATTTGTTTTAAAATATATTGCTAGACTAGTTTTATTTAAAAATCTATGTCTCATAGTTGTTTAAGTATTTTTGTAGATTATGTTTTCACAGATTTGTTGCTATCACATCTGAAGTTATTCTCAAATTTCAGTTTTATTACTAAATAAATATCTATCTTATCAATGGTTTTTTTTCAGTAGTTACATTTTTGGTAATCTAATAATAAAAATCATTCCAGCATCACTTTAAAGGGATTTTTTAAAAACTTTATTTTAACTTCTAATTTTTAGAATGTACACTTTTTTAGCTTCGTATAAAAGGCTGTGTTTTTGTTAAAATAATTAATAGGTTAAATGTTTCTTTAGGGTATACAATATAAAATATAAGGTGTTTGGATGAATTGAAATCCTTTAAAAATTTAAATTGCGTTGAACCAAATCCTTATCGTTAGCTTTATAACTTTGACAACGTTTCCTCAATTTTTCACGTTTGGTACTTTATCTATATACAACATAACAAGAGGATTTGTTTAAAGATATGAAATTTTTGAAAATAGTTGCCAAGTTGACTTAACTCATGTTTAGTAGGTGTAATCATGTATAACATTTTACTTTGAAATGGTAAGTACGTGTTTATCATTATTATATACCTAATGGCCATAAGCGTATAGTAAAGTGTTATAATAATATTACTATACTAATAGGAAACATAATTTATAACATGATGGATGTGCGATCTCATTATATGTCGGTTTACACATTCTTTGCAGTAACGATGTGTCATTACTCATTTACACACCGATCAAAGCTTGGTATACTTAGTAGTGATTGTTGCCGATGTAGAGTTAACTTTGCGGATTCAAAAACATTATGCAAATTTAAGTAGGGGATATTACTCCGAACTGTCCTGTTTAAGAGCTTTCGGATATATGGCTTTTCACATAAGAATAGTGAGGAAAAAACCCCTGAAAATATATTGAACTTTTAGTAATAACGTTATTTTCTTAAACATATCTCTGTTTATATTAGAATAAGTTACTGTTTTTTATTTTCTAATTTAATAGTTAAGATCAAAAACTAGTAATATTAATTATCTCTAATACTTAACTTTAAGTATTATTAAGCTATCTAATAATGAGATAAAACTGACAACAAATATACTTCTAAAAAAATTAAGTAAAATTATATTTAAAACATTTATAAAAAGTTACCTAATTTTTTTTAGTGAACTCATGATACTTATCACTGTCGTACTGTACGATTATCGATTTTTTTGTTTTACAATCGTATTGGACAACTTTGAAATATATACTGGGAATACATTTTATACTAGACTTTTTGTTGTACCAGCACTAATGTTTTATTCGCATATAAATCTGACAACTAGATATTAATACAAAATTATTAGTCAAAGTAAAAAGAAATCGAAAATTCATAAAAAGTTATAGTTTTTTGAATGTTAAAAATACTACGAAAAGCTTGTGTTATTAAAACCGGAGAAATTTCTAAGATGATCATTTCCACATCTAAGCATTTTATGATAGTAATGAAAATCACAATCAGATATCAATCTTACTTGTCACAAATGTGCTGTAGGTCCATAATCTGCCACGATCCGACTTTGTTGGGTTCTTTATTTCAATTTAAACTAACGTTTTTAAAAATATTAACAGTTTTTTCATTTCTTATGAGTTACATGAAAAAATATTTTACATGATATTTGTTTTAAGAAAAAATTTGAAAATTTGCAATTTACTGAGTAAAATAATGGACATTTTTTATAGAAATATTTGAAGTTGGCGTATAGTTAATTATTAAGAAAAACACTCGTTGTAATTATGTTAATAATCACAATAGTGCATCTTTAGATTGCAGGATGTCTTACAACCGCCCTCCAAACGCACGCAACTTAAAAGCAGGTGTTGCTTTTATTCTTTGCTATAAACAAATGAAACCGACATGGAAGGTGTCAACTCTTGTAATGTTGTTATATCAAACACGATCTCGTAACTATGAAACAATTTATACATTAACTTTTATTTATATCGCCTAAAATAAAAACCATCAAGATACTAAAATACACCTAAATTGTCAAAAGATCTGATAAAAAATAACACATGTTCACACCACGTAAAGCATTTATCCATGACTTGCCTTAATCTTATTGTTATGCATATTAAGTTATGCTCAGCAATTTATATTAAAACCCAATATGAATGTTTTTATAGACTTATTAGTAAATATCTTTATTGAAATGATACTTTTACTAATAGTTAAATAAAACTAATTTATTTGCCAAGAGATTTAATGAATCATATTTATTTATTTTTATTGATTTAAGGACACCAACAACAAATGGAGTTTGATTAGCTGTAATTGTAAGTATATTTTAGTTAATTTCTATTCACTCGTTTAAACGCTTAGATATGTGCGTTGTTATCATCTGTCTAGCTTTATTCAGGACGTTTGTCTTATTTTTTATGTATAACAAAACCATTTTTCGTTCAAAAAAGCGTATACAATCAATAATTATAATTATTAAATTAGTCTGCTTCTAGCACTATATTTTGATAGGTTAATGCATTATAATTTACATTATTATAACTGCCGATCAGTTTGCGTGTCGGCTTTACTTTTTACATACCATCTTGATATAAATTTCCGTTTGCCATAAACGAAAAGGGTTGTTAAGATTGAGTATTTTAATGTGTGACGTTTTTATAGCAAAAAACGCAGGCAAGTACTTAATGTATGGAAATAACAGTGGAGATGTCCACACATAAACATTCTTTGCCCGTCGTCAGTGGCGTTGAGAGGTGGTCCTCATATCATTTTGACAACTAGTAATTAGGCGGTGCGTTGTGTGCAGGACCCATAAATCTTGTTGGTCGTTACACACAATTGTATAATAGGCATCGGCCGGTGTGTAATTCATTTCTGGTGGATCGAGGCCCGTCGTCAGTCAGCTTTAATTTGTGTCGCATTGTTTCGACCACATAGAACTACTACTGCTAGTATTTTTGTCGTTTGTAAATACTAGTCACCTATAGGTCAAAGAATGAGAATGAAGCACCGTGGTATGTACGTGTGACAAATATAACGCGTTCCCGAAAAAATGACGGACATGGCGCACACATAAAAATAGGAGTTATCGTGTTCACTGTGGTGGGTATTATGAACACTACATACGCCGTACTTTTGTCATTCAGTTATTTTTGAATAGGTTTAAAAGTGTTTTTCAACAATACTCACGGTAGGAACACTACTGTACAAAATTAACCGAGTTGAAAACAATCATGCTCTTAATTATACATACGTATTTACTTGTGAGCGACGATGAGACTATGTTGATGACCATTAATATTTTGACATATTCTGTTTTGTTATCGATCACCAAATAAGCTTGATTTGTATTTGAAATTTAGATTTCTTGAATTCAGTAATATTTCAACAGCTTACATTGCAGGATATAGACAGTGAAATATAACTATGTTGATGATCAAAGATTTTCATTATTATTTTGCATTACTCTATTTATCTTGAACGTCTTCTGACGTTGAATAGCTATGCTTGTATTAGAGAGAACTGGAAAAACTACATAGCCTTGTGCAATAGAATCGAACCCCTATACCTACACATCCGGGCACTATTAGTGACACAATTGTTTCAATCAAATTAATTTATGATAATTATAAAATAATATAAGTATCATTTTATAAAAAATAATACTTTAAATTGCTATTTGAAAAGGTATACCTCTACAAATTTGCAACCGTAAGTATGTATACTATCTTAATCAGGATCGTAGGGTGTCAATAAAGGAAGACGACCGGGCCATTTGTTTACAGTCAAAAACAGTAATAAAAAAAAAGGTATTGGTATTATTTTTGTTAATTCATTGAGATCGGTAACTGTGGTTATAATTTTCGCAGGGCTTCTCAAATCACAGCAAGTGTCATAAATATGTCACTAGCCCCGAGTATAAAAAATTTGAATTAAGTTTTAAAAATTCATGTTATTTTAAAGATAAATTTTTCAACAAATCTACCGAGAGTTTTTTTCATAGTTAATTTCAAATTTGATACATTTAAAAATGATACACCACGTACGAGTAAATCATTTTCGACATTAGGATTTATATTTTACGCTACCTGAAAATTTCCGAGGACTTCATTTTCAGGTTTTGAAACTCAATATGTCATCATAAATAAAAGATATTGTGCCGCCTTGTTTAAACAAAGCCAAATAGTGTATAATTCAAATTTTTAATTCCATACAGGTTTGGTTTAAGTTTACTGCAAGAAAACATACCACTTGTCTCTGCGTGTGTATTTTACCTTATGTGTGTGTAAACAACCGAAGCGTGCGCACATCATAAAACAGTAGCAGTTTAGTAGCAATCCAGTCATTGCATCATAGGAATGTTCCATAATAAAGATGGTTAACCAAGAGGAATAATAAATCAATGCTCCAACATTACGTGGATGTTAATATAAACACACATACAATAACTACGTAAAGAAAACTATAGATAATTGTGTATAGAAATTACTTTTTTCTATTGAGTTTTAATAAATTTGTATTTTAGTATATTTAGTTTATAGCACTCCATAAAATTACTAAGTAGAAATGGCAATAGATACGATCGACGTGTACAATGACAAGAGAATACATGAATAGGGCCGTATTAAATTTTGATAAAATTCAAATGTTATAATTACTTAATCAATAAAAAACCCAGGACAGGGGGGTCGAGGCACAGTGGTGACGTGGCATAGTTGGATCAAGTATTATGATATCTGACAGTGATTAAAATCACTATAAAAAAAAAAACGCTTCGATGCAAATCTTTAGATAGTGTTTAATTTTAAAAAATTGGTGGATTATTCCAAAAGCTTCATAAACTGCTAGTTCCTTATTAATATCCTGATTAAGATAAAGTATGTCGAATGAAAAAGGGATTATTAAAAAATAGTATTTCCCATAAAAAAATTATATTGATCAATATAATTAATACACTTTTCAATAAGTTATAGCATTATAAAGTTAAAAATGTAAAAAATAAAATTGAGAATTTTCACACAATAATAGCATTTGGTAGCCATTTTCACCGTGAAGACAAAATAAAGTCCGAAATTTTTTTTTTACATAATAAAGTATATTACATTAGCTTTAATTTAAGATATATATAAAAGTGTCAGACTTTCCGGAACACTTTCAAAATTTAAGTTGAAAAAATTAATTTTTTGTAAAAAAGTTGTCATTTTAAATCCCCCCCTGTGGGCAAGTAAAAAGTCAGATTTATAAAAAAAATATACCAATTGATAGGTAATGACATCATGCATCTATATAAAAAATTATATTGTTTTGGTTTGATTTCAAAAAGTTATGACAATTTTAAGTAAAAAAATTGAAAAAATTGAAAAAATTAGCGATTTTTAAATTCGTAATTTTTTTGGAGGTTTCTCCCATTTACGGGGAACGAGGGAATTTTTTTCAATTTTTGAGGGTAATGTCTTCGACAAGATACGATTTGTGATCTTTTGACGTATCGTTGAAAGAAATTGGTTCGGTGAGAGCTAAGAAAAAGTGGTAACAGACACAAAAAAAAAAAATAAATAAATAAAAAAAAAACACATCATAGTAAAACCAATACCTTCTCAGATTCGCATCAAAGCTAAAACAACATGTTTTTAAATGCTGTAGCCATTTTTACCTCAAAGACAATTATCGAAAAAAAATTTTTTTTCAGATTAATTATAGTATTACACAGATTTAATTTAGCTGAGAAAAAGTGTAACAGACACACAAAAAAAAAAAAACACATCTTAGTAAAACCAATACCTTCTCAGCTTCGCATCGAAGCAACAGTCGTTTGATTAAAATATTTACTGAAACAAAAGTTATAAGAATTGTCCTATAAAATGTAATATGAATATGGTGAGACATTTGTGTATGTGGCGTAATAAAATTGTTTTTAATAATGAATTTTCTGGATTTTTATGGTACTTAAGCGTATGATTACACATGAACGAACTAAAACTTGTATGGGTAGCCAATACATTCAGAAAAATACGTATAATTTAAATAAATGTTTAGCTTATGTTGACTGTAGGTCATGTTATATTTATTGTAGACTAATGATTCCTGTTTAACTCTTTTTTTTTTTTGAACAAATAATTTGGAACAAATATTTTTGTGATTATTAACTAAATTACCAATTTAAGAATAGTATTTTTTATATAATTTACTACTGATTTTTGTATCAACAGTTATGGATTTTTTATTTAATATTGTAGAATTAGTTACTATCGAGATATTCATTTATGGTCGTAACAAGTTTTATTTTCACCTTACTTCTTTACAGAATTATTTATCATAGTAAAATATTTTTGTGTGTAGCTAAAGTTTTTGGTAAATAATGTAAATATGTTTTTTTTCAAATTAACAAAATGATAATGTATTTCAAATTTATTATTATATTTTAAATTTCAAAATAATTTATCTTATAATTATGCCTGAATGTGTTAGAGAATGTTTTTTACTAACTATATCAATTTTTAGTAAAACACTAATGCGTTGTATAGATTACTATGAGTAGTAGTATTTCATTGGAGTTATTGATAAGATGCATTAATATGACAAAATCAATACAAATGGGGAATTATAAATGTGTGTTACTATATTATAGGTATCCGAACAAGTTACCTCTTTTAAACATAGAAGCACATGTTGTAGGTTCAATAACAAAAAATATATATATTTCAATCGCGCACAATCAGTCCGATAATTTCTAAAACTCTCGACTACTGTCAATCACTGATTATCAAGTATTGCCCATGTGTTTTCTATGTACCACCATGCAAGCGTTTTTGTTGTCGAGAACACATCGTAAGAGAAACCTCATAAGCATCATCACGACGAATATCATTATAACAGTTCATATTGTATCGACTAACCTGTAGTTTCATCTAAGATGCTTTCGACCGTGTGGCATCGTGTATGCCTGACAGCGTTAATATTAATAACGATTTGTGTGTGTTTAATAAATTATATTGGAATTTTTTTATAACTATTGTACTGTTATAACAGTAGTAGGTATGTAAGGAAGTATTTTATACGGATGCTCGGATTAAACGTCGTCGTTTATGATAGTTAAGAAAAATGATACCAACGCCCTTATTAGGTTATGAACGGTTGATGTGATAAAGTGCAGTCGATCAGTCAATGAATAAAATCAATTTTAGATGTCGTCGGTAGTTATTGGTAGGACCGATTTTAAGGTTATATAGGCGATTATCATAAAGTATACTTTTCCATGACTATGTATTTAAAAAGAACAACTAGTGGAATTGAATGAGTATTTTATTAATAAACAATATGTTATTTTTATAACATAAATTGTCAACTAGAATTGAAAAACTTCAACGTGGGCTGTCTATAGGGTAAATAATAATTATTCAATAATACATTTAATATTTTTAGTAATTAAAATTATAGGGACTTTTTTTCAACGGGGAAATAAGCTCTAACCCTATAGTAAGTGATAAGAAACAAAACAAGGTTTAAAATGTTTACCATTGACATAGATATTTACATAGAATATCTTTTTTTATTGTCATTAATAACTCTTCACTTTTGAAATTTATTAGTTCAAACTTGCTAAGCAACATCTTAGCATAATTATGGTTTCCAAGTATTTTAAAAACAAAAAATAACATACAACGTGATTGATTAACTATGCCTTGAACAATTTTTAAAAGTATAAAACATATTATAATTTTTCCTTCTAGAAGATAATAGTATCTTATACTGTATAATTTCAAAAAAAACCCAGCACAGGGGGGTCGCGGCACAGTNGAAAGAAACCCAGCACAGGGGGGTCGCGGCACAGTGGTGACGTGGCATAGTTGGATCAAGTATAATGATATCTAACAGTGATTAAAATAACTATAAAAAAAAACGCTTCGATGCAAATTTTTAGATAGTGTTTAATTTTAAAAAAATTGGTGTTTTATTCCAAAAGCTACTTGATCTGCTGGTTCCTTATTAATATCCTGATTAAGATAAAGTATGTCGAAT
>NW_026099573.1:45092254-45093029 GCF_025091365.1 Daktulosphaira vitifoliae
TAAAAAAAAAACACATCATAGTAAAACCAATACCTTCTCAGATTCGCATCAAAGCTAAAACAACATGTTTTTAAATGCTGTAGCCATTTTTACCTCAAAGACAATTATCGAAAAAAATTTTTTTTTCAGATTAATTATAGTATTACACAGATTTAATTTAGCTGAGAAAAAGTGATAACAGACACACAAAAAAAAAAAAACACATCTTAGTAAAACTAATACCTTCTCAGCTTCGCATCGAAGCTAACAGTCGTTTGATTAAAATATTTACTGAAACAAAAGTTATAAGAATTGTCCTATAAAATGTAATATGAATATGGTGAGACATTTGTGTATGTGGCGTAATAAAATTGTTTTTAATAATGAATTTTCTGGATTTTTATGGTACTTAAGCGTATGATTACACATGAACGAACTAAAACTTGTATGGGTAGCCAATACATTCAGAAAAATACGTATAATTTAAATAAATGTTTAGCTTATGTTGACTGTAGGTCATGTTATATTTATTGTAGACTAATGATTCCTGTTTAACTCTTTTTTTTTTTGAACAAATAATTTGGAACAAATATTTTTGTGATTATTAACTAAATTACCAATTTAAGAATAGTATTTTTTATATAATTTACTACTGATTTTTGTATCAACAGTTATGGATTTTTTATTTAATATTGTAGAATTAGTTACTATCGAGATATTCATTTATGGTCGTAACAAGTTTTATTTTCACCTTACTTCTTTACAGAATTATTTATCATAGTAAAATATTTTTGTG